>NW_017732034.1:228404-297513 GCF_001890085.2 Hipposideros armiger
TCTCTCTCTCTCTCTCTCTCTCTCTCTCTCTCTCTCTCTCTCTCTCTCTTTACTTTTCTCTAGGGACCAATTTGCAAAGATCAATAGAATATAAGTGTGGAAACTTGAAAACGTGTTTTCAGCAACTTGCATGCCCTTTACTTAACACTGTATTAGTTGCAATCTCTGACATTATATCATCCAATTCCTTCATCCAATTCCCTATGTTCTATATGAAATTCAATAATTCTGTACACACTTTTCATTTGCTTTTTATTGTTTTCTCATTGGTTTTGAGCTAAATTCACAATGAAAGCCTATTTAACTAATAATCAGTTTTAAATTTAGTTTACTTATTACAATATAATATATACAAATGCTGCATATTATGTATAATTTTTGAGTGAGAATATCAGAAAAAATAATGTACTTTATCTGAGAAAGTAATACAGGCATCACAGAGTAGAAACTAATTTTCTTAATTTCAAAACCAATAAACTTTTCATTTTGCTTTAAAGTGAATTCAAAATGTATAATAAAAATGCAGGTTACTAATATTGTGAACATTTTGATTATGTAATCTCTTACTTGTACTTACTTATTTATAAGTGCAAATAAGAGTACCTTTTTCAGGTGGAATGTTGCACTACTAAATAGAGTTGTGCTATCATCCTCCAGAGGGGAGATTTTTAAAACTTCAGTTTAGATGGTGATCTAAAAATAAGTGAAAATGTCCTCGGGACCAAAGATATCAAAAAAGTTTTCAGAAGTTTCCTACTAATAAGAAAACAAACTATTAAAGGCCAACTACCTTTTAGTAGATGGTAAAATGGGTAAGACATTTTCTAATGAAAGGAAAGGGAAAGAATGAAAATGGTTGATAACTTACATTTTTAAATTTTAAAGCATTTAAAAAAATACTTTATATTTACCATCTCAGTGAGACGTACTGAATGCTGAGAAAAACAAGACTTTAAAAAAGTGATATTTTAGAACATTATAAAATTTTGTACTTACTTAGAGTTTCCACTACACTCTTGTTTATTATTAATTTCAGGTGCACAAAAGCATAATGATAAGACATTTACACCCCTCACAAAATGATAACCCCAGCATGTCTACTACTCCCTGACATTGTGCATAGCTATTAAAATACCATTGACTATATTCTCTGTGCTGTATTTTACATCCTGTGAGTGAATGAATGAATGAATGAATGAACATATATATATATACATATATAATATATAATTATTTACATGTATAACTATAATATATAATTATAGTTGGCATTCAATATGAGTTCATATTAGTTTCAGGTGTACAGCACAGTGGTTAGGCATTTATATAAAATAAAAAGTGATTCCCCCTCTAAGTCTGACACCCTACATAGTCTTTACAACATTATTGATTATGTTTCTCATATTGTATTTCACATCTCCGTAACTACTTTGTAATTACCAATTTTGTACTTCCTAATCCCTTCACCTTTCTCACCCATCCCCCAATCCCCACCCATCTAACAGCTATCAATTTGTTCTGTGTTTCTATGTGTTATTTCTGTTTTGTTTGCTCATTTACTCTGGTCTTTAGCTTCCACATATACACGAGGTCATAAGATATTTGTCTTTGTCAGTCTGACTGATTATACTTAGCATAGAATCCTCTAGGTCCATCCATGTTGTTGCAAATGGTAAGATTTTATTTTTTTTTATGATACAATAATACTCCTTTGTATAAATGTGCCATGATTTCTTTATCCAATCGTCTATTGATGGGCATTTCAGTTGTTTCCATATCTTGACTATTGTGAGTAGCACTGTAGTAAACATAGGGGTGCATGTATACATATATATTTTTGAATTAGTGTTTTGGATTTCTTTGACTAAATACCCAGGAGTGTAATTACTGGGTCATATGGTAGGTCTATTTTTAATTTTTTGAAGACCCTCCATACTGTTTTCCATAGTGGCTGCACCAATTTGCAACCCCACCAACAGTGCACATATCCTCCATATCCTCGCCAGCACCCATTGTCTGTTGATTTATTGATGAGAGCCATTCTGACAGGATTGAGTTGGTATCTCCTTGTGATTTTTATTTGCATTTCTCTGATGACTGGTGATGTTGAGCCTTTTTTCATATGTCTATTAGCCATCTGTATGCCCTCTTTGGAGAAATGTCTGTTCAGGTCCTCTGCCCATTTTTTAAATTAGATTGTTTGTATTTTTTGGTGGTGAGTTACATGAGTGTGTGTGTGTGTGTGTGTGTCTGTGTGTGTGTGTGTGTGTGTAAATTTTGCATATTAACCCCTTATCAAATGAATCATTGGCAAATGTCTTCTCCCGTTCGGTAGGATGTCTTATTGTTTTGTTGAGGATTTCCTTTGCTGTGAAAAAAATGTTTTAGTTTGATATAGTCCCATTGTTTATTTTTTTCTTTTGCTTCCCTTGCCCAAGGAAATATGTCAGTAAAAATATTGCTAAGCGTAATGTCTGAGAGTTTACTTCCTATATTTTCTTCTAGGAGTTTTATGGCTTCAGGACTTGCATTTAAGTCTTTAATCTATTTTCAGTTTAGTTTTGTATATGGCTTAATAAGGTAGTACAGTTTTATTATTTTTTGGATGTATCCAGATTTTCCAGTACCATTTACAAACAAGCTGTCTTTATCCAATATATATTTTTGCTTTCTTTGTCATAAATTAAATGACCACATAGGCACGGATTTATTTCTAGGCTTTCTATTCTGTTCCATTGATCTATGTGTCGGTTTTTATGCCAATACCATGCTGTTTTGATTACTATAGCCTTGTAGTATAATTTGACATCAGGTAGCATGATATCTCCAGCTTTGTTCTTCTTTCTCAGGATTGTCATGGATATTTGCGGTCTTTTATGGTTCTTTATAAATTCTAGTTCTGTGAAAAATGCCATTATGTCATTGGTATTTTGATAGGGATTGTGTTGAATCTCTATATTGCTTTGCATAGTATGGATATTTTAACTATATTCTTCCTATCCATGAGCGTGGTGTATATTTCCATTTATTTGTATCTTCTTTAATTTCTGCCTTTCTTACAATTTTCTGAGTACAGGTCTTTTACTGCCTTGGTTAAATTTATCCCTGTTTTTTTTTTTGTTGTTTGTTTGTTTGTTTTATGCAATTGTAGATGGGATTGTTTTCTTAATTTCTCTTTCTGATAATTCATTATTGGTTTATAAAAATGCAACTGATTTCTGAATGTAAATTTTGTGTCCTACTATTTTATTAAATTCATTTATCAGTTGTAAGAGTTTTTTGGTGTAATCTTTAATGTTCTCATCATACATTATAGTATCATTTCATCTGTAAATAATGACAAATTTACTTCTTCCTTTCCCATTTGGATGCCTTTTATTTCTTTTTCTTGTTTGATTGCTTTGACTAGAACTTGCAGTTCTATGCTAAATAGAAGTGGTGCAAGTGGGCATCCTTTCCTTGTTCCTGATATTAAGGGGAATGCTTTTAGCTTTTTCCCATCAAGTATGATATTAACTGTGGGTTTGTTATGTGGCCTTTATTATGTTGAGACATGTTCTCTCTATTCCTACTTTGCGGAGAGTTTTTGTCATAAATGGATGCTGTATTTTGTCAAATGCTTTTTCTGCATCTACTAATATGACCATATGATTTTTTTTTTATTTTGCCTATGTGATGTATCATTTTAATTGATTTGCAGATATTGAACCAACCTTGCATAACAGTAATGACTTCCACATGATCATGCTGTATGATCTTTTTAATGTATTGTTGTATTGGGTATGCTAATATTTTATTGAAGGTTTTTGCTTCTATGTTTTTTAGGGATATTGGCCTACAGTTTTTTGTTGTTGTTGTTGTTTGTTTTTGTAATGTCTTCGTCTGGTCTGGAATCAGGGTAATATTGGCCTTATAAAATGAGCTTGGGAGCTTTCTTTCCTCTAGAATATTTTGGAATAGTTTGAGGAGAATTGGTGTTAAACCTTTTTGGAATGTTCAGTAAAATTCATTTGTGAAGCCATCTGGTTCAGGACTTTGTTTTGTTGGGAGCTTATTGATTACTGATTCAATTTCATTGGTAGTGATTAGTCTGTTTATATATTCTATTTCTTCTTGATTTTGTCTTGGAAGATTTTATGCTTCTGAGAATTTACCCATTTATTCTAGATTGCCCAATTTGTCGGTGTATAGTTGCTTGCAGTATTTAAAAAAAAAAACACTTTTTTTTTGTATTTCTGTGGTGTCCGTTGTCATTTCTTCTCTTTCATTTCTGATTTTCTTTACTTGAGTCCTCTTTTTTTTCTTGATTAGTCTGGTTAATGGTTTGTCAGTTTTATCTTTTTAAAATACCAGCTCTTGATTTCATTGAGATATATATATATATATTTGTCTCTATTTTGTTTATTTTTGCTCTAATCTTTGTTATTTCCTTCTTTGTACTCACTTTGGACTTTGTTTACTGTTCTTTTTCCAGCTCCCTTAGGTATAAAGACAGACTGTTGATTTGAGATTTTTCTTGTTTCTTTGTGTAGGCCTGCATTGCTCTCAATTTCCCTCTCAGGACTGCTTTTGCTGGGTCCCATGGATTTTTGGTTGTTGTATTTTCATTTTCATTTGTCCCAAAGTATCTTCCGATTCCTTCCTTGATCTCACTGTTGACTCAGTCATTATTTAGTAACATGCCATTTAGTCTCCATGTGTTTATGTGTTTTTCAGTTTTGTTCTTGGAATTGATTTATAGTTTCACACCACTGTGGTTAAAGAAGAGACCTTATATGATTTGATTCTTCTTAAATTTATTGAGACTTATTCTGTGACCTAACACATGGTCGATATTGAAAATGCTCCATGTGCACTTGAAAAGAATGTATATTTTGCAGCTTTGGGGTGAAATGCTCTGAAAATATCAAACCTACCATGTCTAGTGTGCCATTTAAGGCCACTGTTTCCATGTTGATATTCTGTGAGGAAGATTCTGTCCATTGGAGTCAGTGGGGTGTTAAAGTCCATACTATGATGGTGTTACTGTTGTTCTCTGCCTTTATGTCAGTCATTATTTTCTTGATATGTTTAGGTGTTCCTATGTTAGGTGCATAAATGTTTACTAAGGTGATGTCTTCTTGTTAGAATGATCCCTTTATTATAATGTAATGTCCTTCTTTGTCTCATTATAATCTTCATATTAAGTTTATTTTGTCCAATATAAGTATTGCTACTCTAACTTTTTTTGTTTGCTTGTTTCCATTTGCATGAACTATGTTTTTTTTTTTTCACCCTTTACTTTCAGTCTGTGTGTGTCTTTCGATCTCAGCTGGGTCTCTTGTAGACAGCATATGCATGGGTCTTGTTTTCTTATTCACTCAGTTACCCTATGTCTTTTGATTTGAGCATTTACTCCATTTACATTTAAAATGATTATTGATAGTATATAGTTATTACCATTTTATTGTTCATATTTTTTGTCTCTTCAGGGGCACCTCTGCCATTGAGGTGTCCCTTCATGTTCAACCACCATCCGTGGTCTTGGGGACAGCCTGCTTCATATCTCCCCACCTCCTACCAGTCTCTATGTTACCTCTTCTTTATATCCTTAGCTCAGCTAGTGTTCAGATGGTTCTTGAGGTTGAACATTCTATAATTGATTTGTAATTTTGGTGTGATCCTGAGATGCAGCAGGCATGTCATTTACCTTACCACTAGACCTTTTACTACCAAAGTGAAGGGCTCTGTTTATTTTGTTCAAAATCATGTCCTTTGTAACATGTGCCTAGCACATTGCAAGTGATACTGATTAATGAAAGAATTAATATTAAACCAGGTTAACACATCACAGTGCAGTTTAATAAATGATAGTGATATTCATTATCTTGATTTGTAAATAAAAGGTTACATTTTATTGAATGTACTCTGTTACAAATGTCCATCTTCAATTAGTTTCTGTATGAATGACATCCATTCCCAAGTTCCCAAGCAACTAGATTTCAATCTACTAACTCACTCTAGGACCAAAAGATTACTGCAGTTAAGTATTGGGTTTGATGAGCAATGTTTGAAAAATAAATGAGGATGTTTCCATCAAACAGTGAAAAGACAGGGGAGGGAAATTTACCAAAGATCTAAAATATACCAGAACCTTTGCTAGGTTCATTTAAATAAACTATTCAAACTTTAACCCCCCTGTATAGCCACAGAATGAGAGGCAAGGTATTATTCTGACTTTATACATGAGAAAATTGAGAAATGTGAAAGGTGATATACCTAGTTAAGTAGTATAGTTGAATTTAGGTCCTATGTAACTTGAAGCCCAGGATCTGTTCCATTTTGCATTTGAATTATACTATATATTTCTCTATAATATTTTTTCTTCTTCTTTAATCTTTGTAAACATTGTGCACTCTGTTTGGTTTCTGCATTCCATTAGTTTTTCCTTACAGTATCTGTTAGACAATAGCTTCAATGTTAGAATACTTAAATATGTGATATTTTAAAGCAAGTGTTACCTACATATTCTTCAATATGCATTTGTGACACTTCTATGCAATAATCATTTAATCGTTCATATATTTCTCTACTAAATTTTGTTGCTCTGTCTAGACTATAATTAAAGAAGAAAATCCTTCCTTCTTCCCCTCTTCTTCCCTCCCTTCCTTTGTCCTCCCCTCTCTCTATATTTCCTTTTTGTCCACTATACATTTTAATACATATAGATATTTTTCTCAAGAGATTTTTAGATTTTATTGTATTGAATAAATACTTTGGGGTGGGAGGGCTTCCTGTTTTAGTTCTGACATTCTGACATATAAAGAGCATGGGAGTCATTAGCACCATCCTAACATCAAGATTAAAACTGAGCAAACTGAAAATAAATGACTTTTCTTGAACTCCTCAGAAAACTGAGGTGTAGGACAAACTGACACCCTGAAATCTGAAGAGACAAATCTAGACAGTCATAGCTGAGGTCTGCTCCCCAGGAGCAGAAGCTGGTGGGCCATAAGCTGTTAAGAACTTTTAAATGGCAATTGTGATGAATTTCTGGAGGCTGAGTCTGGATCAGCTTGAGAGTGAGAAACTGCTGGGACCACAGTTTGAAAGGGACTTTAAACTTTGGTAGGTTTAATCTTTAGGAATCCTTCCTGATTTTCATGGTAAACAGCCAAGACCTATCCTCTCAAGGCTCTGGTAGGGAAGGTGCGGAATGTGACCTTGTTAAATACGTCCAGAGCAGTCTCCGTAACAAAGCCTACTCTCTCCAGCATAAAACACTTTATCAGAGCTTATTTGCTATGGAGGAAGGCATTTCTCTGAATCCAGGCCCTCTAGCCCTCTTTACTCACCTCAGAAGGGAGACACACTGGCGTAGGTCCCAGTCCGGGGATACAACCCCACTAAAAAGCTGAGATTTAATCTTAAAATACTAGAAAGCATCTACCCACAGATTTTTACCACCATTCCAACAGGACTCCTTTATAATTACAGTGGATTATAGCGGAAAGAGTTTCGAAGTGCTGACTATCTGTGGAGGATTTCTTAGGGAAACCACAGGGTTGTATGGGAGATAAAAGAAGAACACTAGAGGAATTTGAAGCTTCTGGAACCTACAACTATAGCAAATATTGAACACAGAGCAACTAATAGCCAGATTAACATAAAACCTCACACTAAAGGCCTCTTTAGGTCACTTGCTATTTCCTAACACATTATTTCTAGCATTAAACAAAAAACTGCAAAGTTGGCTAAAAATAAAGTACAGCACAATCTAAAGAGACCTATTAAGTGTCAGAATCAGACTCAGGTCTGACACAGATTTTGGAATTAATCTGACAGAATTTAAAATAATTATAATTAATATTATGGTAGTAATAGAAAAAGTCAACAACATATAAGAACAGATGGCTATTGTAAACAGAGAGAAATTCTAAGGAAAAAATCAAAAAGGAGTGTTAGAAATTAAAAACACTAACAAAAATGAAGAATGTCTTTGATCGCCTCATCCACAAAATGGATGTCACTGAGGAAAGAATCAATATGCTTGATTGAGTAGAATTCAGTAGAATCTTCCCAAACTGAAATGCAAAGACAGAAAAATAAAGTGAATAAAGCAGAATATCCATACACTGTGGAGACAACTTCAAAAGGTGTTATAGACATGTAATTGAAATGTCAAAAGGAGAAGAGAGAGATTAGAGCAGAAGAAATATTTGATGAAATACTAAGAATTTTTTAAAGTTAGTGAAAGATAGCAAACTACAGATCTAGGCAGCTCAAGGACACCAAGCAGTATAAATGGATAATTTTGGGTAAGGACATAATATGCTTTGTACAGATCTGTCATATAAATTAATTTTTATGGTAGAGTCAAGTGGGAGAAGGAGACATTCTAACTGCTAGTCCCGCCCACTGAATATAAACTACAGTTGTTACAGGAATGGTTTTTGACAGCAAGGCCATTTTAATTTGATCTAATTATGGGATTTCTTTTTATTTAGTCAGCCAATATGAAGTAAATAATTTACAGTGACACTAGTGAGAAACATATGTACAATAAAATTTTTAAATTTTCTTGCTGGTTTTCAATCCTATTTATGATTTTATGTATTGAGAGCAAATATAAATTTGTGTTTGTGTGTGTGTGTGTATGTGTGTGTGTGTAAAAGTCATATACTTTTATTCTTTAGTTAGTAGTTAACATAGAGATACTGTTTAGTTTTCATTATTACAACTATTTCAAAACTAATAAAAATAAAAATAAATCACAAATTAGGCCTTCTTACTTTGGCATGCACTTTTTAATCTCAGTAGCATTATAAACAACGGAAAGGAGAATTAATTGTTCTTACTGCCCATAGGAATCCTGATAAAATAAGCCTTATAATTTCACCCATGGAAAAATGTAATATTTCTAAGTTATTTGTATGTTTGCTAGTTATGCAAAACAAAAACAAAACAACAAGAAAACACACGAAACACTTTTTGGGATAGTTAAATTTCTCTCCCTTTAGGAATTGATATCAGGTGATCCCTATAGACAGAACACACAAAATATTAGGGAGAAACGGACTTAGTGAATGTCCTCAAAATTCCTAGTACCGTGTTAATAACCAAGGTAACATAAGAGAAAGATGTGGCCTCTGTCTTTGTTGGGACAGCATTTGAGTGATCATCTATTTTCTTTTCTTTATTTTTAATTGTCTTGTTTTCTCCTCAGTAAAACAAATGCCAGAAGAAATTTTTACCAATAGCCATTAGACACACTAAGATGAATGAAAAATTATGGGGAATTGCCTAGAGTACTCCCTGGCCCCTTTCCCATCTGGAAATCTGGACTTGGTATTTTTCCTCTAAGATGCTTTGTCTTGGCTCTTAGAATGGAGTGTTTCTGACATTAGACAATTTGATGCCTTCTATGATCAATCAAAACAACCTCTAATGACTATGTAGGGAGATTTGCTCAATATATTTAGAAGAGTTGTTGCTAGTAATCAGAATAATGCATCCTTTTATCACATGCAAATAGGCAAGCCAGGAGACACTTTATTTGACTGCATATTGTCCGTACAACTGACTATTAATTTTTATGCATATTTTTTTTATTCTAAAACTCACACTGATACCACAAAGAGGAGAGAAGTGAAATGATTGTGGAAGTATTAAATCAATAAGTAATGAACAGTAATTATTTATTGGATGGTAAATCAATAGGAATAGCTTGTGCCATTTTCATATTGTCACACATATAACAGATAACTAGGTATAATCAATAGCAAGCTAATTCCTATAGACCCAAAGAAATGACTGATTCCATAAATATGTATGTGCTCAATCAATCAAATTGGCATAAACTCCTTCTGAACAAGTTAGAAATGTCCTATACCATCCAATTTTCTAATCTATTTGTAACAATTTTAAAAAAACAAAAAACACTATTTTGTACTAAATGTGATTATCCTGGCATAACTGTGAACATATATTTTTTCACTTCTGTTTGCCAAATTACTTACAAATATTATATCATTAAATATCAGAAAAACAATCCATTGACAGCAGACCCGCATGATGTGTATATATGAGTATTAAAGGAAGGTCTTAAGACTGAAAGGAAATTATTCTAGATAAAAATTCAGGTTTATAGGTGTATCTAAGGAATGACAAAAACAATAAGTGGCCAAATGTAAATATTTTCTTGATTCTTTTTAAATGAAAATATTGAGTTATTTAGTGAAAAGATTAAAAAATGTAATTTGAGGTTTATAATGTAGAAGCACATAAGAGTGATAGAACAAAGGATGGGTGGATAACAACAGAAGTATATGGTTTTAAGTCTCTCATATGATAAATGAAGTGATAGACATGTGATAAATAAAATGGTATAATATTACAAATTAGATTCTAACAAGGTAATGTATATTGTAATTCCTAGAGAAGCCATCGTGAAAATAAAATAAAACATATAGTTTCATGAATATGGAAAGCATAAAAATGAATTCTGAAGTTAATTTAGTGATAAAAAATATTTATTCCAAAATAAGTAGGAAAAGAATAAAATCAAGTGAAGTACATACCATTATCTTTATTTTATAGATAAAAATCTCTATACTAAGTGAAGAAATTTGTTCAAGATTACATAGCTATTTAGTATAAGTACTATGATTCAAATGCAGACCTGTTTGATTTCAATTATGTTAAATAATACTGAATAAATATTTTAATTACAATCATTACTGGAGGATAACTCACTTTTGACTTTGTGTATTAGAGTATAAATAAAATTTTGAAATAAATTTGATGTAGGTAACAAACTATTTTGCTTTTCTTCTTATTCCCATCTTCCTCTTACTTTATGATTTTAACTTGAAAAGCAGACACTTAAAAAGTGAAATGAAGTCATATAACTGTGTGCCAATAGAAAAGATAAAATGTAATAATAATAATAATAATAATAATAAATCATATAATCCAAAGTATTAGGAAAGACAAAGAAACAAAGAATAGAGAAAACAAGTAGAAAACAAATTGCAATGCTGTAAGCATATTTAATTATGTCAATAGGTGCATTAAATGTAAATCAACCAAGTACTCAAATTGAAGGTAGAGATTGTCAGAATGGATTAAAATACACAAATTCATGATGTCTTCAACGATTGCATTTTAAATACAAAGAAAGTGGTAATCTAAAGAGAAAAGGATAGGAAAATATATGTAATGGAAACACTACTTATAAGAAAGACACTATGGTTCTATATTAATGTCAGGAAAAATATATACTTAACGACAAATAGTCTCACTAAAGATAGGGATGTTTCAGATTTCTAAAAGTAAGAAATTTACCTAATAGAACGTCAAAACTATGAAACAAATTTGACCAAAAAAGGAATGAATAGGCAAAATTCATAAAATTATTGAAATTTTTAGCATTAATTTTTAGAAATAGAGAATTGGTAGGAAACTGGAGAAAACGTCTGTTTCCAGACATGACAGAACAATTGTTATTGCAATAGCCTATAAAAATGCAGCAACTATAAAAAATGAGCAGAATTTATAGGGCAAAATTTTTAGTCCTGAAAAATAGCATCATAAGATGTCAATTACTGATGGAAAGCAAACTCTCAAGATGAATGCTATGATCACTGCAGCCTGTGAACAGTTTCCCAAAGCAGAATGTTGTCATTCTGTTGGAGCTAAAGAAGCTGAGATGAGAACTGGGGGTTACTGAAACATTTGGAATGTGAGAGGTAGGGCACTTAGAGATTGAAACAATCAGCCTGTATAGGGGTTGTCTACAAGTTCCTGGTTGAGGGTTAGACTTGTGTTAAGTGCAGAGCAAGACAATATGATGTTCACAAAACAGCTGCTGTGAGGCTGTGAGCAGAAAAACAAGACTGGAGGGCAAACATTTGAGAAATCATTTAGTACTGGCCTACCCAGAATAAAGAAAACATTTTAATGCCCAGGAATTTACCTGAGATACCAAAAATACCATACTTAGGAATGATGATTACCCTAGAGAAAGGACTATTTTAGGCATTCTCTTATGAAGCTTAAAACCGAGCTTCAATAAGATCTACAGAGGAGATAGCATTTATAGATTGAGAGCAACCATGCTAGATGAACTTAGGAAACCAAATTTTCCACATATCTGCTCTAAGCATTAAACCAGGTCTACATGAGTTCAAGGTAATTAGGGAATAATTGAACTACCTGTTAGAACAAATTAAAAAAAAAAGGTAGACATGCAAACCAACAGTAAAATGTTATCCACAGTCAAGAGACAAATTAGTCAATATAAATTGATCTCAAAAGACTCAGGAAATTGGATGTAACAAACAAAAACTTTGAAACAGATATTGCAAATATAAAGACAAATAGATATCATGTTCTTGAGTGAAAATATAGACATTTTTAGCAGGAAAAAAAGGATACTAAAAAAAAGTAGGGATTCAGAAATTATGAAATAACTGAAATGAAAAAGTTATCTAATATATATAGAAAATATCCATCAACAATAACACAGACAGCTGGGTCAGGTGAGTGAAATTATACTGTATATTTATTACATTTGTAATGTATAAAATAGGAAGGGTAAAGTTGAGGGTGGAAAAAGGGAAGTGGAAAATTTGAAACGTGAACTGAGTAGTGCAAAGTGGAAAGTGAGAAATTTCACATATGAATTCAGATGTGAGCAGTAAGAATTGGGGAATGTGAAGTATCAAGTGTGAGATTTACAGTGGCGTGGTGTTAATGCTAAATATACTTTAATGAGTTAGGGATACTTGAACTAAAAGGGGTTAGGCCTATTAGATAATAGAGGAAATAAGTAAAATAGAAAAATTAAATATATGAATATTTTATTGAATGAAAAGAAAGATAAAAGAAGAACAAGAGAACTGCATAAGGTATCTTGGGCAACAAAAAATAAATAAGCTAGACTTAAATCATATCAATAATTATATTAAATCTAAAAGGAGTAAACATTTTAATTAAAAAACACAGATTGTTAAACTGGTTAAGAAACCAAGACCCAAATTTACACTGTCTACAGAAACACTTACATTGAAAGGAAAAGGATGAAAAAATAGGCATACCACACAAACAGCTTAAGGAAGCTGGTATAGCTATATCATTGTCTGACAAGGTAGACCTAAAGCCAAGGAGTATTATGACATATAAAGGGGGGCATTGCATGATAACAGAAGGGGTAATTCACCAGGAAAATGTAACAAGCCTAATTTAGTATGCTGATATTAATAGAGTTCCAAAAGACAAGAATAAAATTCTGACAGAACAAAAGGGAGGATTAGACAAATACACCATGATAGGAGACACTATTCTGTCAGTAATTAGAATAGGCTTTCCACTGTGTGTAAAGTTGTATTAGTTTCTTATTGCTGCTGTAACAAATCACTACAAACTTAGTGGTGTAAAACAACACAAATGTATTACAGTTTTGGAAATCAGCACTCCAAATAGGTCCCACTGAACTGAAATCAAGAGGTCAGAAGCAAGGTGGTGCTCTATTCAAGAGGCTCTAAGGAAGAATGTTGTTTTTTTTCCCCTCAACTTTTCCACTTTCTAGAGGTTGCCTACGTGTCTCTTTGCCCCCTTCCATCTTCAAAAATAGCAATGGTTGATTGTGTTTCTTTTATCTCATCACTCTAACACTTGATCTTCTGCCTCCCTCTTCAACATTTAGGATCCATGTAATTACAGTGGCCCAATTAGATAATCCTGCATATCTCACTATGTTCAAGCCAGCTGACTAGCAAACTCCATCCACCACCTTAATTCTTCCTTGTCACCTAAGATAACATATTCACAGGTTCTGGGGGCTTTCATGTAGACATATGAGTGGCCACTATTCTGCATACCACAAAATTATACATCAACAAAACATAATTAAGAGAGAAAATTAATGTTAAAAAGACCAGCATAAAAGAATTCCTGTATATTTAAACCAGGAATATAAATATAAATCTCAAAAAAAAAGTTTAACATCACTTAATATTTTTTTATATAAATTTTCATGGTTTACCTCACTTTACACTTTTCAATTTCATAGCTATCCCTATCTTTACTCACTAGTCTCCTTTCATTCAAGGACTGATCTGACATGAGACAGAGTCAGACCTTTAGTTTTACTTTGGCTTAATTGGTACCTGATGTTTTACCAGAAATAGTCCATGTTGATTTCATGCTGTAGCCGGATGGTTGTGCATTTCATACCTGAGTTCTAGAACTGGTATCCTGTGTGATGATAGTCTGATTAAAATAGCTCAGATTGAAATGGATGTTTTTGTCAAAGCTCCCTGACTCAAATGTCTTTTTCCCGACTGCCAACTTCTTGTTTACCTTGGCAATGAAATTTCTGAGCCAGAAAATTCAAACTAATTGACCTGTTTATTTAATTAAGACAAATGGATATGACCCTGCTATTTGTTCCCAGATAAAATTCCTGTTCTATGTTTTCTGTATTGAAGACACAGTGGGGTAGGTTGATGTTTGGGAAGTAATTACCTCACTGATTAACATCCTGGTGCTGCCCTCAAGAGTATGATCTGTCCCTTGCCTTCCGGTGTTTGCTAGCATACTGTTTCCCTCTGGCTCTATTTTGTGGTTTCTATTATTAGTACTTATCAGATCATACTGATCTCTTGGATGTTTATTGGATCTTTACTGTAATTTGTCTTTCCTTCCATTTATTTTGTTTGCTATTGACTTCAACTGCAATTTTCTTATAGTCATGCACCACTTAATCTAATTTTTTTGGCTCTATGGACTTCTTTCCTTTCCCATTGTGTGTGTCTTATTTTAGAATCTCATAATTTCACTCTAGCTATCATGACAATATTCTGTTAATTTTCAGTCTTAGATCCAGACACTCTGTACTATAGCCAGTGTAAATCTTTTTAAATCACCGGATTGATAATATCACTACCCAATTAAAAGACTTCAATAGCTCAGTAAGTATTGCAATGAGAATAAAGTAAATAAAAAACAAAATGAAAAATAAATGAACCTTTTCAATATGACTTTGTTATTGGTATGAGAAATCTCCAATCTACACATAGATATTTTTAAAAAATTGTTAAATGCTGTAGGGATAAAGACAAATTAAGGCACTACATTAATTAAGCTAGTTGCTATAAGAGATGTCTCAAAATTTCAATACTTTGACCACAAAACTTGATTTCACTCTAGTATTCTAAAATAAGTTTTTTCTGATGGTCAGTAGAAAGTACCGTTCTAAACAGTGAGTCAGAGAGCCAGGAGGCACCACCATCTTCACCACATGAGATCCATGTAACGCTGGAGGTCAATGTTCAGTGACAGGCAAAAGAAGGTAATGGAGGATAATGTGATGGGCGCTTCTAGGAATAGAATATAACTACTTGAAAGTTTTAGGTCTTAGACAACTTCAAATATTCTTTAAGATGAGGTCTAGCTCTGTTCCCACTAAGAAGATATGGGTGGATAATCAAGTAGCAGCTACTGTTCATGTGGCAGAAACAGAAGGATCATGCACTCAACTTCTCTTTCCCTATGTCTACCACCATGATAGAGGCTTTAATCGCTAACTATCAGCTCTCCCAAAATGCATACCCACTTGGTCCAATTATTGTCAATGAAACATAACCTAAATCTCCTGGAATTATTCTTATCCTTTTTTTCCCTTCTTTTTATTTTAAATATTTATGTGATGGCTCAGTGTACCCCAGCCATCTGACAACTCTGAGGACAAGGCCAAAGACTCAAAGAATCAGGTGTGTTGTGTCCGATATCATGGCACTGTTGAACCAGGAAATGCCTACTACCTCTAGACTTCTTATGCCAATAAATAGAATCCAGTTTCTCTAACAATCTTGTCAGGTATTCTATAACTTACAACTAAAACACTCAACAGAAACATCAGTCATCTAGGATCTTGTATTTTAGCACTTGTTTTGTTCTTAAGCTATATTATTTTGACTGTTAATGATCTACGTATGTTCTGTGTTCACATTTCAAGAGGAAATAGTGATGCATAGAATAAATATAGTTCCTTATATGTTAATAAAATGTATATTTACTTACTATGAAATGCAAGAAGCATATGAATTTTAAGGTTTCCCTTTATTCTCTAAATTCTGCAATTATTGACATGGACATTTAATGAACAAACTTGAAGAAATTCATTACAAATATAAAAGTGTATATTTTTTCAAGTATTTCCTCTTTGTTATTTCCAAAATTTTATTTGTAAGAAACATTTTATTTATTTATTTTTATTATTATTTTTTTTTAAAAGATTTTTTTATTGGGGAATTGGGGGGATGGGAACAGTGCTGGGGAATTGGGGGAAGGGGAACAGACAAGTTGCTGTCATTTTGTTCTTCAGTCTAGTTGTGGAGGACATTGCTTCACTGGCCCAAGTTGGCACCATCACTGCACTCTTCCCGGGCGAGGCAGATCAGTCGCCGGCTTCTGGACGGCCGCTCACTGCGGCTGCTGGCCACTCATGCTGGCTGCTGGCCGCTCACGCTGGCTGCTGGCTACACACGGTAGCCCATGGCAACCCACTGCCACAGGGGCTGCAGCCTACGCCGTCGCCGGTGACTCACGGCAGCCCAGCTCCAGGTTGAGCTGTTGTTCAGCATCTTAGCTGTAGAGGGCAGTGTCACTGGTCCTCATATGTGGGATCTGAACCGGGGCCCTCTGGCGTCCCAAGCCAGTTCTTAACCATTGCGCCACTTGGCCAGCCCTGTAAGAAACATTTTATATTGGTGGTTTTTTAAACTCCATTCCCTCCATTGGTTGACATGCATTGATACTTATTTATTGGTAGATGGAAATATATGGTTTATTATTTTTCAACAGGTGATATATTGATGTTCTGCATATCAGAAAACACAAGTTGATTAAAAGTGCAGACTATGTTTCCATAATGTCCTTTTACCTCAACCACCGTTATTTTTCCCCAAGGAAAACAATAACCAGCTTTCAGTACATTCCTGCCAAGAATCCATGCATCTACAACCATGTGCTTATTACAAATGTGTGATAATTCCTTTTACTTTTGCAATTTTGTATTTTCATCTGCATTACCATTTAAAGACGTTAGGAGATATGTGAGAAGTTCTTTTGTTTAAAAGAGAATTGTCAAGCTTTGCTGTAGCCATTGATGTTTGCAAGGCACTTCATTTTGGTGTCAGTATTCATTCTTAGCCTTCTTGTCTCACCATTGTGGATCTAATAACTGAACATAATATTTTCACTTATTTGTATAATTCCTGTATGTTTATTTTTTGGGGGAAAATAGCTTTAGATATAGATACTTCCACTGCCCTTGGTCATAACTAACATAAATCCAGACTTCAGCAGGAGAGGGAAAGGGGAATTTTGTAGCAGATTGCTTTAGGTGATCTAGGGATCAACCTGCTTCCTAACTGAACAGCCTTCAACTAGTCCTTATTTTAGCCACCAGCTCTTTATTCCTAATTTCTAAGGCACCTGTTGAAAGCAGCACTCAATCCTTTTGAGGGTTCTTCAATACAAATCAGGTATTTTCTCATCTTTGGCACATTTTTGGTTTAGGTTTCAGCTATATGGAAGCTGTCACCAATTACCTTTTGTTTATTTGCTTTCCAAATGACAAAATGTTGTTGCTGTTGTTAAAACTCCTATAATCTCTATCACTGTAGTTTTATGTCTTAAAAATAATTTTCTCACAATAACTACAGTGACATTTTATAATAACACAAAATTAATTGTAAGTCTTTAATCTACCTTCTTAAACTGGAATGCCAGATTAAGTTTCAAAATTACATTTCTCTCTCTCTAGTATTTAGAGAGATGTGGGCTAGTAAAGTACTTTGTCACCCACCACGGTCTTCAATTTTATTATTTTACGGTGTCTAGAATAGTTTCCAATAGGTTGGAACTAAAAAGACATACCTTAGCATTAAAGTTTGGACCTGGGTCTTTCTTTATGGATAGGGCCTCTCCCTAAATATGATGTATGATAAAAAATACAGTGAATGCTGCTGCCCAGTCCCATCTAATGGAAAGGCAGGGATCTTTAATACAGGAAGTGGTGCATTGAACCTAAGTGACAGTGTGTGACAAGTTTTAACTTTTTCTGTGCAGTAAGTCAGGTGAGAGCTATGGTTGCAAGAAAGTGTATTTTAAGGTGTGTCATAAGTCATGGTTCACAAACAACACATTAACATGAAACGGGCAAACGGTTTCATCCTCCATCATGACAACGCTCTGTGTCACACATTGCTTCTGATATGGCAATTTCTGTCAAAAACATTGTGTGTCCTTATTAACCTTATTCACCAGATCTGGCACTGTGCAACTTCTGGCTCTTCCTCAAAGTAAAAAAGACCATGAAAGGTAAACATTTTGAATCAATTCAGGACGTTGAGGCAGTCATGACATTGCAACTAAAGACACTCATGAAAAGGGACTCCCAGAACTGCTTCAGAAAGTGGCAAGAATGATAGGATAAGTGTGTTCGAGGTGAGGAGTATTTTGAGGAGGATTAATGGCAATGTGTCTTTTACTGTAATATTTGTGTGTCTTTTTTAATTTAAACATTCACCATGTTTCTGGATCACAGCTCATGTGTAAGCAAATAAATAAACTGAAAAGCAGGATATTTGTTTGGTTTTATTTAAATTTATCATGATAGAATGAAAATGAATCAAATATCCAAAACACAATATATAAAATTGTATTTTTAATGCATCTGACAAAGTGAAAGAAAACAGGAAATAAATTGAAAAATGTAAAATCTTTGAACTAAGCATTTGGCTCATACATATGGAACTTGATCTAAATCTAGATTTACATGAGAACAAAATACTTGCTCATCATGTTGTTAAAAAGAAAATCATATAATTGTGGGCATCTAGTGAAACCAGAGACCCAACTAGTTTGTATATTTGAAATGCAGGGAATTCAAACAAATAAATCCGTATGTCCTTTGAATGATTTCAACTGCACAAAAATCTTGCTTTCTAATGTTTGGATGGTGTTTGTTAAAGAAATGGCCTTGCCATAACTCTTCAACATGAAACTAAACAAAACCACTGCTGTCTTCAAGATAGCTAGCCTTGTTAATCCTATTTAAGGAACTGAAGACGCTGATAACTTTGAAATGGTTGCTTACTTTTTGGTCAAAGAAAAGCTGAACCAGGAGAAAAACCTTGGTATTCTTTTCACATATGAGACTATTTTGATTCTTCACAACTGATGGATTTTTATGGATTTTATGAAGAGAAAAATACCACACATTGTGATGTTTCATTTGTTTCTGCATAGCATGCATTGGTGTCCAACACTATTATGTGATTCTGAATTTTTTTTCTGCTGCCTTGAAATTGCATCTCTATGAGCTAAACTTTGAACCGTCACCTTTGCAAGTGGACTTTTACAAGTTAAGGAAAAAATAGAAAGTTTTCAAACTACATAATATCCACTGATTTAATTGACCATGTCATGAAAGAATTTATTCCAATTCAGCAAAAGTTACACTCTTTTAAAGATGAGAAATGGCCACTTTCAGAACAATTTAAAAATAAAGAGGAAATCCATATGGTGGTTCCTCTGATGGAGTCCTATGAATGGTGTGAGTAAACTAAAGTCTTCAAAATTAAAAGTCCCACAAGTCACCATTACAATAGTGCTTTGGCCAGGGTGGAAAGGAAGTTGTTGAAGATCACTCTTTTTCAGATGATTTTGAAATTAAAACATGGATTTGTAATAATTTCCTTGGTGACATGGACAGCAATTCAACAATGCTGAACTTGCCAAAGATGACCTTACTGACTTAAGGAAAAAGGGAACAATGCTTCATGAATTTCACTCAACAAGAGAATTTCTTCATCTCAGAGAATTTTATTGTTCCTTGACACAGAGGTATCTTCATTTGTCAAAGTGAGCTTTGGGAGTTTTGATTCTTTTTCTATATACTCTTTTGATTCAGGGTGTCAGCATTTATTGTCTTAAAAATGAGAAGTGAAAATTTGATTGGAGATAAAATATGGCATTTTGCATTAGAAAAGATATCAGTAATTTAAACCTCTCAAAACAATCAAACACAACAATTTAATTGAAATATATAAGAAGAAATATATTTGACTTTTTATGTTCACAATTTTGCTGCTTCTTGAAAGTAAAAGCTAATAATGGGCTGCCTCAACATTCTCAAGCTCTTTCCTGAATATTTCCTATAACACCTAGCCTTAAATGAAAATTAGTGCTTTATAAGATTCTGCTTTCTTGAATCTCTTCCAAATAAAATTTGGTAATTTTTTTGAAATCCATAAATAACCATATAAGTGGAAAATATCACTTTCTCTTCACTAACCAGTGCCTTTTCAATACCCCATTGTCTTTTAATTGTCTTAATTAAAAAAATAAAATGTCTAAGCTTTATACCATTTGTTTATATATTCTGTAGAATCATACTCATTTTCTCATATGACAGCATTCTAGTAATCCCCTCTCATTCTCTAATGACTTTGGCAACTGCTTTACAGACTAGATTTTGAATAACTTTTTGTATTTGTGAATGATCCATCCAACATCCTGCTGTCTTGCTTTATGGACCTCCTCTTTGCAATGACCTTATCTTCTGTTTTTCCAACTTTTTTTCTTTGTCCATACCATAGGCTTTATAATTAACCCAAACTCTCTACTTTTGAATCACAATTTCATATATCCTAATTTCTGACCATTTCTAGACCTCCAACTTTCTCATTAGCTAACACTTGAACTACATGCAATACAATTTTGTTGAGATGAATTAAATTAAATGAGCAAGCATACTTCATTATAAAGTATAGCACAAAATAGTGTAGCTCAAGAAAATAATTTTCAATACATTTTTCATATATGACTTTAATGTGATTTTCAACTAATTATGTGATCCAGAAAAGTTAAAGAATTAATTATTGTTATGTATATGTGTGTATATTTGTAAGTATATACGTGCATGTCTGTCTCTCTTCATACACACACACACGCACACACACATGCATGTACTATTCATTAATTTGTGGATATTTTTCTCCATTGAAAGCAAGAGATATATTAGTTATTTACTTAATGTGTTCTTTCCTCCAAAATTTTAATACCCAAAATACCAAGAAGGATGCTTTATGTTTCCTTTTATAAAACACATCTATATCCATAACAACTCTGTGCATAACATGTGCTCAGTAAAAACCTAATTTTGAAGTAATGTATAATCATTTGAGGTTGCACTTAGGTTTTGGAATGGGAGACGAAAAGCATTATCAAAATTAGGAATGGATTTAGTGAATATACAGTTATTCTAAGCAAAATAAGCCTAACTGGAAGTAACAGTTGATAACGAACAAACAAACAAGTAATGTTGACTAGAGAGTATGAAAATAAACACAAAAGCAGAAAAATGAGAAAATATACATTTATCATAGTTAAAACTAGACAGAAAAATCAAGCAAGCCTATAAAATTTCACAAAAAGTATGTTTGCATACCAGAAAAAGAAAAGGAAAAAAAAAAGTCAATTTAAACCAGACTTACGTCTAGGCCATTGGCATATTGGAGAGAAAAATGTTTTGTTGTGGGGTCTGTCCTGTGCATTATATAGGATGCTTAGTATTCCTGGCCTCTACCTACTAGATGCCAGTGACCACCTCCTCTTATAGTTGTGATAAAAAATGTCTGTAGACATTTCAGGGTACCCCCTGGGAGGCAAAATCACCCTGTCTGAGAGCCACTGATTTAAACAAAGACACAAAGGATCACACACTCCTCAGGGGAGTCTAACTTACTCTGCTCTTGTGAACCAAAAGAGTCAAGTTCCAGTCTCCTTAGCTTTAGCATACCAGTTTTGCGAGACATAAGCCAGGGGACATAGGAGAAAGATACATTGTTGGCAATTAGGAAATTAACAAGTAAAAACAATGCAAAAAAAGAAAAATAAAGTTTTTTGGGTTTTTGTTTTGTTTTGCTTTTTTTAAGGATAATGAAGAAGGTATGGCTAATAGAAAAAATAAAATCAACTATTTGCCAGTGGTTTAGTATGTCCCCCAAATTCTAGAGGTATATTTATTTATATTTTCCTTTTAGAGGTATTTAGTATATAAAATTTCAGTTGCTCTTTTTTTCAAGAAAAAAATCTACCATTTTCTACAGTTTTGTAGTGTAAAGATTTATGGAAGACATTACACAGCAAGTCCTACAATTTGCATTACAATATATGATTGAGGATCTTTGTATAACTTTGCTCCTGCTGTTTTGTATTGATTGTACACTATGTGTTTCATTAGTCTACCTTTGAAAACTTTGTTCCAAACTTTTATAGATTTGGTAATTTTAATAATTGCCCAGGACTGTGACTTTATAAGTTCATATATATATATATATATATATATATATATATATATATATATATATATATATAGCAAGAAAGCAATGCTAGTGAGTTATTTGCCCATAATAACAGCTGAAATTTGAAGACTCAGTATGGTGTTAATGATTCATATTGATTAGGACCACTCTCTGAGTTGAACAATTTAGATAGATTTTTGGTTTAAATATATGCTGATTTACTTACTTCCCCCCCGCCACTATGCAATATGCATTCCATGAAATTTGGTAAATTTGCTTTAACACTTCAACTTTATCCATGACAATTGCAGCATAGCTAGAATCCTGTGAAGAGATGAAAACCTATGGAAAATTCAGATTCTTGAGTGTATAATAATACAGAATGAGAGCAGATTCTATTTAGGTTCCATGCTAGGGTTAAAGCTGACACAATTCAAATTATATATTGTTCTCCCCTAAATTAGGCCCCAAAACATAAACCTGAGTGGCACCCTTTTAACAAGGCACAATATTTTCCCAAGTAATTTAAGCAAAGAGACATAAATGTTTGTCTTAATTAGCAGATTATTTCATGTTCTATTTGACTCACTACTCATTCTGTTTTATATTTATAGACAAACTCTGATGTGAAAACATACATATTATCACTTCATGCATTTCCATAAGGTGATATAACCACTGTGACAGTTTTCAGTCTAAGCATTACATCTTTAGTGATTTACATTCTCTGATAATTTGTTTCACCTCTTTAATGCTTGAGTAGATCAAAGATGTACCTGCTGTCCTTTAAACATTGCAAAATGGCATATTTAACTTCTAACAAGAAAAAGACAATTTTCTGACTGCCAAATAGCAAATATTATGCATAAACTCAATAAAATAACCTAGGGGTGATATTTAGAAAAAGCATTTGAATCATTTTTAAATAATATAGTTTTTTAGTAATAATAATTATTGAGAATAAAACCTATCAAGTGATTAGTAATAAAGTCCCTAAAGTACCTCATACTAATATTCTACAATCATTTGACCATAGAAGTAGACTTAAAACTAAAATAGAAAGAAGCTCACATTAGAAAAAAATTTTTTTCTATTTGAGAGTGATATTTTATTGTCTACATAATAGACAATTATGAAGCTATGATTTCATTTAAGTATTATATGCAACATGTGGATAGAAAAACATTAGCCAACAAGTGGATAATGCATTTGCTTATTTTTTAGATAGATTCCTTACATGATATCAGTTAGGATGAAATATGCAGTTATAAGAACTTTATCACGTGAATAAAATGGATTTCAAAAATTTTCCCCTGATGTGCCCCACCACTAGCCATTATTCCTTTAATATTGGTTTTGTTCTCAAGTTTGAGAGGATAGAAAACTATGAAAGTTTCTCTTCTAATAACTTTTATAGGATCAAATGCCTTGATTGAACACTCTTATATCTTCCATGTCATTATGTAAATGGTAGAAAAAGGTAGATCAATTATGTTCTTTAATGAAAGTTATATGATGCGCGTTATCCAGAGGTTACAGCTTTACTGAAGCTCTTGGTGCTATTACTTAAAAGTTAAAATTAGCTGTAAGACTAAGAATTTTGTGAGTGACTATAGGACCACAGCTTGTAGCATCACTGGTGTAGCCTCTCTGATTATGCTCAGAAAATCAAGACACGGCAATTGTCTGAGGTTTTATAAGTGTGAATTGTTCATTAATCACTTCATACATGTATTCTGAAAACATATCATGCATTCTTTTTTATGGTTATGCCCTAAGTTGTTAATTGTTAAATATGTTATATTTGAGGAGTGTTTTTTTTTGTTTTTTTTTCTCTCTCTTGCTGTTTGATCCCATTAAGAGGTCGTAATTCTTTATTTATGATCTCACAGTCTGTCAGTTTAAGTGTCTACAGTGTCAAAAGCAAGATTATGTACAGGACATGTCAGAATAAGCAGAAAAAATGAGTTAGTAAGCACCAGTATTTTACAATAATGAGTAGTGTTTGTTGATATAAAACTTATTAATATAAAACAGAACCAAGTTACCATTCACACATTCAACAAATGTGCATTAATTAGCTAAATTTTTATAGGTGTTGGTTGTGATAATTGAGGTATAGTTATGCAAGCCGTAAACAATTGCAGGTGGAGTGAAGGTTTATGGGAACTGGCTAAACTATTTTTGCAACTATTCTATAAGTTTAACAGTAGATCAGAATTTTAAAAATAAATAAATAAATAAAAAGGCATCTAAAATAAAAATCCTTAACATACCGGAATAGTAATCATTAGTAACTACTCTCTTGAATATTTTTAATAAATACCACAGAATAGTTTTGTGCTACACACCACACACACGCGCACACACACATACACATGCACACACACATTTGTGTATATACATATACATACATACATATGTATTAGTCTGAGGACTGGGGGACTTAACAAAATACCACAGACTGGGTGACTTAGCAACAGACATTTATTTTCTCACAGTTGTGGAGGCTAGACTGTCATGATCAAGGAGCCAGCAAATTTGTTTTTTTGAAAAGAGCTCTCTTTCTGGCTGGCAGACAGCCACATTCTCACTGTCCTCACATGGCGTTTCCTGTGTGCGCATGAGGTAAGAGAGCTCAAGCTGTGTTGTGTAAGAGACACTCTTACGTATGAGGACATCAGCCTCATAGGATTAGGGTCTCACACTTATGACTTCATTTAACAGAATTGTCTGTGAAAAGGTCATATCTCCAAATATAGTCACATCAGCAGTTAGGGCTTCAATACATGAATTTTGAGAGGACATAATTTGGTCCATAGTAGCATACATACATGATATACACATTCAATATAGCTTAAATTTAGCACACCAAACTAGCGAATAATTCAGTCTCAGTCAGTTTTGGAGCTGCTGCTTCTGGTTGAGAAATGGCTATGAGACTTGCACTGTGCAAGTCTTTTAAGCAGCATTGATCATGTATCCATTTTCAATATGATGAACTACCCATCAGCTACATGGCCTCTTCAGTTCAAGAAGATCAATTCATTCTAGGCCACATCTGGGACACAGAAATTTAAGAGAGGCATGTGTTATTATTTATTTTTTGTTGTCTTTTATTTTGTTTTGTATTGTTTTTGGAGCTCAGGCTTTAGGCAAGCAACTGGTAAGAAAGAAAGTTTCTCTGGCTTGTGCTCAGAAATAGAAAGCTGCATGAAAAAAAAAAGTCATAGAAAAGTTGAAGGCACAACCTTCTTGGACCATCTTCACAAGTATAGCAGAATAAGAAAACAGAAAGACCTAGAATTCCTAATGACCCTGGATCCCTGCCTCATCCTGAACTGTCTATCTTTCATATATGGAAAGAATAAAACTTTCATTTTGTTGTTGTTGTTGTTGTTGTTGTTAGACATAGCAAAATTTATTCTTACATAGTAAAATGGGCAAAAATACAGTAAAAAAGAGTGCAAAGCTGTTGTAAGACACTCTCTTCTTGAAAGCTAACCTGCCTATACATTAATAAGTGCCTTATAACTTAGCTCCAACACGTAAACTAACAAAAGCATAAACAAACAGTATACTTGATCAATTAAAATGTGTAACAGCATTTCATAGAGTATTATTCAAAGTCACATTAAGAGGTGACAAGGCCAGTCTTTCCGTCATGGGTTGTCCCACTTTAAGAGAGCTGTGGAAAAAATAAGTGCACGCCCACATCTCCCAGTTAATAATTTTAAGACTTTGGTCACATAACTTTATATTTTATAGAAGCTAAAAGATCTCTAACTTTAGAGAAAGATAGTCTTGATAAAGTGACAGGTAATCTGTGCTGAATACAACTGTTAGTACTTCGTTCTGAAACTTCTAGATTTAGATGAGTGGTGTCTCCACCATTGTATCCACAATGAAATAAAAACACTTTTTTTTATTTTCTAAACCAAGGAGTCACTCTCTTGATTTACAATATCTCATTCCACATATCCCCAAAAATATGCTTCAAAAATAAATGTAGATGTCCACTTTGGAAACAGACAAGGCAAAATAAGACAAGAAGAGAGCAAAATTCACATCTCAGTTGTTTAGTTTTCTCCCACACAACACCATAAAATACTCAGGTATATAGTAAGAATCCTATATGGCTTTATTTTCTCACTATTTTATAGTTATATGCAGATAACGGTGTGTTAAAATCTTCAAATACATTTGTGTAGTTTGTATATTTCTCTGAATTTCTAACACTTTCTGCTTAATATACTTTAATGCTCTGTTATTTGGCTCATAAAATTTTATGACTGTGATATTTTCATTGTAGATAGTATCTTGTATCAATATAATATGACATTCTCTGTCCCATTGAATACATTTTGCCTTAATTATACCTTGCCTTAAATTAATGTTGCAACATTTAATTTTACTCGTTTTCTTTTTACATCTTTGTCTATTCTTATGCTTTCAAACTTTTTTGTCAATTTGTTTCAGAAATGCTTTTAGGGTGCAGCAAATCCTTTTTATTCTTTTATTATTATTAATCATTCTGACACTATCTAATTTTCTTTGCATTTTAATTGGGAGTAAATCATTGACATGTATTGTCATAACTAATATGATTGGTATTTATTTAGGTTTATATTATTTTTGCCCTGTTTACCTGCTATGTAGGTATTTAAGTTATCTGTGATTGTTTTAGTTTTTGTTTATAACTAGGTGATTTATTTATACACTAGTTACATAGGAAGTGAATATTCTGTTGTAATTTCACAAGCTTTCTTTTCATTAGTATTGAAATGTTTTCCCTTGTATGTTTTCTCATATATTTATTTACTTTCCATGCCTTGACAGAGCTTGGAAGAATTATATCCACATTTTCAACCTAATCTCACAATCTCTACTATTTAGCTAGAGAAAATATCCCATATGCCTTGCTTATAACCACTAACATTTTAATTTATACCCACCATTATAAGCTGTGCTTTCTATTTACCTAACTTTTTCTATGCTTCATTTGTTCTACTTTATTTCCTTATTTTGGATCATGTTTTGTTTTTTTTGTTGTTGTTCCCCCCACCACCTTTTCCTCTTATTGGTTTAGGGAAAAAAACAATTTCATTATTTTTAGTGAATACTCTTAAACTTTCATTAAAAAGACTGACTTAAAAAGATGTTAATGGTAAAAAAAATATGCTTTTTCTTCTCCCTAATAGGAGAAAAATCTTAGAAAGCTTAAAATCTGGTCATTTCATATGGGTTTATACTAATTGTGATCTAATTTTTTAAATCAACTTTTAAAAAAATTCAAATTTGTTATTCAAAAAATCAGCATCTGTAGATAAGCCTATATGTTTAACACTCGTTGCTTCTGAATTGACTTTCTTTTTTCCTAAAGGCCTTTTTTTTTCAGTGATAAACACTATATGTTTACCTGTCTAGTAACAGTATTAACATTGCCCTTATGGTTAAATCATAGTTTTACTGAGTGCAAAGGTATGGTTTGACACATCTATTTTCATAGTAGTTAGAAGATATTCTAACGCTGTCTTCTCCATACTCTTGAGAAAATTTCTCATTTTTATTGTTATTTATATTGTATTTAGTAAACTGCTCCCCCATGGCTGCTTTGATTTTATACTCAAATACACTGTTTTTTAAAAAAAAAACAAAAGCTCAACATTATTACTCATAGATCAAAGCCAGAATCGCATCAAATTTTAGCTGTTTTCCTTTAAGTTTTGATGACTGTAGATACATTGCAATCAACATGACAAAGAAATATTGTAAAAAGTTTCATCACAATTTTACTAACATTATGTGGAGTGAAAGTCGATGGACCAAAAGAGTTATACTATTTAATTTTATTTATATAAAATTATAGAAGAGTATAAGCTGATTTATGGTTGTAGAAGTCAAAAAGTATTGTCTCTGAGGATACATATATATATAAATTTAAAAAAATACATACATATATATATATATATATATATATGTATTTTTTTTTTAGCTGAACCATCCTGCCACCTGTTGGCAGCTCAACTCAGGCCGAGACTCAAATTGCTGTTGCTCAGAGCTCACACTCTTGAGTGAGCTCTTAACCAACTCAGCCACTCAGCCGGCCCTTCTAAGGATATAGTAATAGATTAGAAAAAGGCACAGTAGATGTATTTTGGATGATGGCAGTACTGTTTTCTGTTTGTTGGTTATGTAACTCTCAGAAGTCATTGAAATGTATGCATCAGACCTGTTTATTTTATTGTATTTAGATTATACTTACAGTACTGAGACTTCCAAAATAAATAAAAAATATATTAAGAAAATGAAAAATAAGCAACAGACTGTGAGAAAATACCAGTATGACAAATCTTGCATATAGACTATGTAAAGAATATATATACATGTATTCTTTAATAATGTAAATAAAAGAAAATAAAATGAGGGACATTGTATAAAATACATGCATAAGATTTGAATAGATATTTTACACAAGAAGATATAAAATATTTGAAAATGTGCTCAAAATTATTAGTAATCTGATAAAGATAATTTAAAACTACAAAGAGACACCATTTCACTCCTACTAGAATGGCTAGAATCATTCTGCAACACCCAATATTGGCCAGGAGGCAGAGCAGCTGGAGTTTACATTCATTGTCATGATACTGTAAAGTTGTACAACTTTGGAATGCAATTAACTATTTTCTTTTAAAGTAAAATCAGCATTTAATCTTTGTTCTAACAATTACACTCGTACATATTTACCAAGAAAAATTAAAATTTAGGTCTATAAACAGATTGGCAAATGAATGTTTATAGTGGCTTTGTTCATTATTACTCCAGGTTGGAAACCATACAAATGTCCACCAACAGAATATTGGACAAATAAGTTGTTTAATATCAATAAAATGAAATATTAGTAATAAAAAGGAATTTTTTTTTCTGATATACACAACAACACATTTTGAATCTCAAAGTGTTCATGTTGAGCAAAAAATAGGTGGGACAAAGAGAGTACTTACTGTATGATTTCACTTATATAAAATTTGAAAATAGGCAAAGCATCTATTGTGATTGAAAATATAGTGGTTGCATGTCAATGGGCGTTGGGAGGAGTTTACTACTGGAAAGAAACACGAGGGAACTTTTTAGGTGATAGAAAAGTCTGTATCTTACTTGGAGTGATAGTTGCAAGGCTTATGTTTGTTTCGAAACATCCATTTTATCCTCAAAATATTTACATTTCATCATGTTTAATTCATTAGAAAAAAATGTCAGGAGCAAGATGTTTTAATATTTTATGAATCTACTGTTTATGGTAACTGTCACATAATTAATGTTTTGTAAATAACACATGTAGCTTCTGGTGAAATTTTCTATATGAAAATCATGTAAGAGGATACTAACATGTATAACTGTTTGATGTTAGCTTATTCACATTAACTACTTAATAACCTTTACACACTTAAATATGTCAGTATAAATATATGTGAAATAGCTGAATTTATCTAGTCTATAGATATTTCACTGAAAATAAAATTTACTTGGGAGGTTTCTTTTTTTAAATTAATTAATTTATTTTTAATTGGGGAATCGGGGAAGGGGAACAGACAAGTTGCTGTACTTTTGTTCGTCAGTCTAGTGTGGAGGACGTCGCTTCACCGGCCCATGTTGTTATTGTGATCATTGGGCTCTTACCAAGTGAGGCAGTTGCTCGCCGGCCATTGGACAGCTACCCACAGCAGCTCATGGTGGCTCACAGCAGCTCACACCCACTGCCGGCCAGCCCCACTGCAGCCTATGCTGTCACCGGCAACTCATGGCATCACAGCTCCAGGTTGAGCTGTTGTTCACCATCTTAGCTGAAGAGGGCACAGCATCTCTGGCCCTCATGTGGGATCTGAACCAGGGCCCTGCTGCTCAGAGCTGGTGTCCCAAGCCAACTCTTAACCAACGTGCCACTCAGCCAGTCCCGGGAGATTTCATTTTATATGAGAAATTCTTAAGTTAATTATGCTAGTCTAGTAGTATAGATAATGTATTTTATCTTCAATTTAAGTAAAGTGTATTTAAAAGTCAATTTTGGGGGTATTCATATTTAAACAATGCTGATTTGTGTTGTCTTATAGCAAGTTTTTTTTCGAGCTACATAAACTAGAAATATCTAATAGAAAATTATCTTTTTTAAAAAAATTAAAATTTATTGGAGTGACAATGGTTAGTAAAATTACATAGGTTTTAAGTGCACCATTCTGTAATACCTCATGTATATATCACATTATGTGCTCACCAACCAGAGTCAGTTGTCCTTCCATCACCATATATTTGATTCCCTTTATCCTCATCTACTACCCCCACTCCCCACTTACCCTCTGGTAACCACTAAACTACTGTCTATATGAATTTTTGTTTATTTATATATCTTGTTCCTTCATTGCTTTCAGTTTTATATCTCACATATCATTGAAATCATATGGTTCTCGACTTTTTATTTCTGGCTGATTTTGCTTAGCATAATAATCTCAAGATCCATCCATTTGGTCACAAATGGCACTATTGTCTCTTTTCTTATGGCAGAATAGTATTCCATTTTGTATATATACCACATCTTCTTTATCCAGTCATCCATGGAAGGATACTTTGGTTGTTTTCATGTCTTGGCCACCATAAATAAAGTGCAGTAAACATCAGAGCACAATAATCTGACGGATAAATACTTTCAGATTTTTTGGGTATATACCCAGGAGAGGGATTGCTGGGTCATATGGTAATTCTATTCTTAATTTTTTGAGAAACCTCCACACTGTCTTCCATAGTGGCTCCACCAATCTGCATTCCCACCAACAGCGTATGAGGGTACGGCATAATCAGTTGAGACTTCAACATAAGATGTAAGCACTTCAAAATGAGGATGTGGCACTTTGCTAAATTAAGCCAATCACAGTTGCTTGAGGAATAATCATTGCTGTCCTCAAAATATTTATTGCCTCCTGACTAGTTTTCAGTTATGCATGTTGGATTGGTACATTTTGGTGGCATTCACAAAGTTGTGAGGTTGATTTTGAATTGTACCTGGCATTGTTGCAACACTCTGCTAAGTGTTTGTTTCACTGACTCCAAAAAGACTTGAGAATTTGCTGAGAAGAGTTCTCAGACAACCCATTTTCACAGATCTCTTAGGTTAATAGATGTTTTAGATTTCAAATTATGTCCCAAGTCAGCACTTTGTAGTTAAATTATTTAATTGTCATTAAATAATCCTATTATAGGTGATCTTTTTCTCTTCAAAGAAGCATTCATAACAAATCATTCTATTTACTGTAATTTCTCATAATCCCCCAACTTAGTTAAATAAGAATTTTTTTCTGAATTTATTTTTCTGAATTTATTAGAAAATTAAGATAATATAAAGTGCTATTTCTCTTTGAATTAATGAATACATTACCAAGGAATATAAACATCACTGATCAATTTGCACATACATATTATATAGTATAATACATTAAATTACCTACGTAAATGAGGATGATAAATCTTAGCTTTTAACATTATAGAAATATTATTCAATATTAATGTCAAGATGTGCTAATAAAATGGACCTGGTAATAAAATGAAGTCTATTGTTTGTCATTCTGTAACAATGAAGTAGATTGATTATAGATTACATGCTCAACTCTTAGAGATGATCATTATCATATTTCAATTGTGGAAAAAAAATGGCCAAATCATTAGTATTCTTGGCATGGTATTTGTTGCAACATTAAAGAAAACTCATAGGTGGTGATTTTGAAATTCTTTAAAGATGAGAAAACATTTGCTATGAACAAAAGCCAAGGGCCAATATATAATGCAGTATGTGTTTTGTGCTGGGAACCAAAAGCAAAAATAGGTCAACTTAGTGTGTATATGTTAAAAACTGAGTGGCAAATAGTTATGAGTCTGTGTGTGTGTGTGTGTGTGTGTGTATCCATCTATGCACGAGTCCCTATATTTGTGTGTGTAGCTTGAAAGTAGTACAGCATTTACTAGCCAAAGTCACAGAAAATGTTATCTTTTATAGTGTTTCAAAAATATAAAAAACAATGCTCTGTAATGGCAGAGCAGGCCTTTAATGCAAAATGATGTGCTAAAGTAACTTATATAAGTATTACTAAGTTACATCTTCCAAAACATTTTTGCTAATCAGTATGCTTTAGGATGACCACAAGAATGGAAGTATACCCATCAATGGTGAACTTGATAGTGGGCGAAAGACAGCTGGCTGCCCATTAAATTTCTATATTTAGAAGACTAATATGTGAATTGTTGCATTTTACATGAACCCACTCCCTGCTTCTTGAATTTATTTTTAAAGTTAAGGAAAAAACAAAATATGAGTATATTACTTTATCTTGATTAACAGAAAAATATTGTAATAATTGTTAAATAGGTTTGAGATTAAGCATGCCCCCATCTATGTATATCTGAACAAAAGCAGTGCAGTGCTTCTATTGTGTATATATATATCCTGAGCAAGCTTTTCAGAGCAATATTATCATAGATTTACCGAATAATGAAGCCTTTTAATTGATGGAATTTCAGGTGGGAGAGGGAGCAGGACACCAAAGCTAATGAAAATAGGAAAAGGAAGTTTTAGTGTCAAAATGCACTTAGGTTTTTTTTTGTTTGTTTGTTTGTTTTAAGGCAGGAGTAGGATGATTAAGTCATTTACTTGTAAAACACTTTTTAACATTGGCAAATGCCAAATTGTCTAATATCAAAACAAAGAGAAGATATATAGATGTATCTACATATCTATCTATATCTATCTATGGATTTATAGATAGATATATAGATGATATAGATAGTGTGTGTGTGTGTGTGTGTGTGTGTGTGTGTGTGTGTGTGTGTGGTGTTTTCCTCATTTCTTAACATGGGAAAAGAAGGTTAGAATTTTTGGAACTTACTGTTAAACTCCCTCACTTTGTTTTATTTGAATCATAGAAATTGTACAAATGTATGATAAGAGTATCCTTTCTTCCTTTCAATTATCCAAATATGCCTTTGGAACCTCACCATTTTTGCCAGAACAACTCCCAGTACCAAAATATGAAATGCAGCAAAAATACCAACGAAAATGTTTATATTTTTGAGCAGCCTTCAGCTGATAACATTGTCCTTTTTTTCATTGCACTTGGTCCCTGAGGAAACTAGAAGTGCTAGTGAATGTTTTTCTGAAGCAGGGAAGAGTGTACAAAGTGCTGACTACTGTGGATGAAGGAAGGAGAGTAAAACTTCGCTTAAAAATAAACCTAAAAATGTGATAAGGGAAATAAAATGCTGAGTAAAATACATCAGTGGTTTGGCATTTATGTCATACAGTAATATAAGAAATCCTGCACTCAAAAAATAGTGAAAGTAATTTTGAATGTTGTTGATAGAAGGATGCTAGAACCTGGTTAACCTAATTAAGAACTTTGGTTATTCCAAATGCTAGTTATTTCAGTTTTCTAAATTATAAGATACTAATATATTCAAGTTTTGTGAACAAACCCTAGAAATATTTAATTGTTATATACATAATTTAAAATGATAGAAGAATAAACTGATTCAAACATTTCACACTTAATTTCAGGAGCAATGTCTATTTAAAGAAAGAACATTTATGTTGATTTTACATTTTGTTGTATATCAGTTAGTTCAAACTTGTGTTATATGATGCCGTTCAAGTTATTGCCAGATGATAGGTTTTCATATTTTAAAAGTTGTATACCAACATTCTCATTATTGTTCCTTCATTTATCATTGACTATGTTTACTGTTTCAAATACTATTCATCTCAGCAAACTTTAGTTCATAATAAATTTTCCTAACATCTGTATTTGTGGATCAAGGTGTTCTTTCTCATAATTTGGTTTATGACATCCAAGAGAAATGACTCTAGTACAAATTAGTCATTCAGAGTGCCTCTTGGTAAATCAGAAAACTTAATATATATACATATATATATATATGTATATGTATATATGTATATGTATATGTATGTATATTCTGGAGATCCTTGATGGCTTTTGACCACTTATAATGCTCACAAGCAGTTGTAACATAATTTTTCCCTTTAAACCCAATGGGAAAATGAGGTATTGGAATCAGGTAAAAATGGAAGGGTACAGGACTAAATGTATTAGCATTTTCTAATCAGTGAGGGAAGGGTGGGGATCACAATTTGAAAATATTGTTTTAAAAATAGCATTGGTCATACCATTAGATATTGCTAGGGCATTAAATCTGAAAACCGATTTATTTTATTTTATTTAAATTTTCTTGGGAAATTGGGGAAGTTGAACAGCCAAATTGTTCTTCAGTCTTTGTTGTGGAGGGCACAGCTAGCTCAGCTCCAAGTCCAGTAGCCATCTGGGTGCCCAGCGGCAGCTCACAGCCATTCAGCTCAAGGTTCTATGCATGTTCAATCTTTAGTTGTGGGTGGGCGTAACCCACCATCCCAGGTGGGATTCAGACCGGCAACCTTCTTGTTAGAAGCATGTGCTCTCACCAGCTGAGCCCTCTTGCCACCTGTTGGCAGCTCATTGACAGCTCAGCTTGGGTGCAGCTCACTGGCCCATGTGAGAATCGAACCAGAGACCCTGTTGTTCAGAGCTCGAATTCTTAACCAGCTGAGCTGCTGGCCTGAAAACCAATTTAAAAGAGGGGAATTACTAATTATTTATGCTGGGCTTTTCCATATGTAATATCTTTTAAGGTCTAAAAGTGCTATCGGGGGAAATTTTTACTTTATAACATAATTATGTCTAAGAAATGTAGAAACATGGTAATAATTCAAGCATCACCATTCTCTATCCCCTAAATGAATCCAGGAAACAATCATTACTATCTCAAAAAATTATGAGATGGAAAACTGATGCAATTTTATAATGGATAAACTGGACCACTAATATCAGAAAGCCACTGATAACTCTATTAAGAATAGGGAAAGTAGACATTATGTGCCTCTAAATATGATGGTTTAGGAAGTAGAGAATAACACCTAATTAAACCTGAATTCCATCTAAGCTTCTGAATCTAATGACCAGTTTATAAGGAATGCGTAAGACACAGGAACAATTAAGTAGTACAAGGATATAATCAACTCAAGTCATAATGTGGAAAATTCTAGAGGATAAATGACTGGGTTTCTTATTCATCATATAAACAAAAAGCGGGCAGGTTAATGGTTATAGGTTGAAGAGATTTAAAAAACATATCAACCAAATGCTGTATGTGGATGATGATGTCATACAGATTATTATTAAATAGTCCTAAAAATACATTTTTAAGACAATCAAGGAAATTTGGAAACAATGGTTGATATTTAGAAAGCATTTATAATTTTGTTACATTAATTGCATAGTGCTTATATAAAAACGAAATCCCTTGGTTGGGGTTGCTTTTGCTTAAAAATACTCTAGCCTAAATAGGCAAAAGACAGGATGAGAGAGAGAGAGGGAGGTGAAGAGAGAAAGAAACAGAGATACAGAGTATAAGAAAATGTGTAAGATGAATGAGATAAGATTAGCAAACTAGTAACTACTGAGGCTTGCTGAAGTGTACCTGAGAAATCATTATACTATTCTGTTTATTCTGTGCAAGTTTGAACATTTCCATTAAAAATACATTACTGAAAAAAAAATGTAGTGTGATTAGTACTTTAAAAACATTTCAAAAAATTTTTAGATCAAAGTTTATAATTTTCCATATTATATGTTATAGGGGACCAATTTCAGTATAATGTTTGTATCACATTTCTTACATTTGCATTTTTCTAGATGACAGAGTTCTAACTTTACATAAACTTTAATAACTGGTAAATATGATCACACAATCTCTAATTTATCCATTTTTTCAGTAGTCCCACACTCCAGTTTGAAAAAGGTAGGTTTAGGATTAAGATTAGGGACATTTTAATTTTACGTCAGATTCAGAATCCCACCTCAGCCTGCCAATTCCTAAATTACCATGGAAACTTACTTCCAAATTTTTATGAAATCCAAGTTCCAAATTTACATGGAATGTTTTCAAGCAGGAATTGAGTTCTAGGAATTCACAATGAGCAAATGCCCCATAGAAATAATTTCCACTGATTTGTTTTTGAGTTGCATGTATTGGAGGGTGGAGGAAACGCATACTTTTCTAGAGGACACTAATTGTTCCCTCCTCATGCCATATAAGCATGTGAACAGATGTAAATCCTGAATAAATCTGACCATTTCAGTAACTTTTTTAGAGCATCTAGACAAGCAAGAATATACAAGTAGGTAATTGAATGAGGATAATTATAGGGTAATATTTCCAGAACTACAAAAAAAAATAACTGAAATGTTTAGGAAGATGACTCAATAAAAATTTTATCATATTTTCAGTAGGTTGGATTATAATATGTAAGAAATAGAATGGCTGTACTGTTTTTTGTTTATTTGTTTGTTTTTCCCCAGCAAATTAAATGAATCCTATGAATTAGCTCTATGACTATCTCATGGGTGAACTCTTTTTCACTAGACCTAGCTGTGACCTCCCACCCTTAATGGCCCAAATCTTCAGTGTCAGTCATTGAGTGGCTGATCAACTTGTGCAGTGCACCTGGAAAGAGTTTTGACCTCTTCCCAGTCCTTGTTTGACTGTTTGTGGGTTTGCTTCCAAACAGCATAGCTAAGACAATGTAAATATATTGTCCTAGAATCAATAAGGCTCAGGGCATCTAATTTATATACATATATATCAAATTCTGTATACTCATGTCTTCCTTGACAGTCTCTGACACAAACTACTCCAAATTCCCTCTCACGAAAGGTTATTTTTATTTTTTTATAACATAAGAGCGTCGTAATATTTTCTATTCTAGTTTGTGCCAGCAAGTCACTGCTTCAATTTTTTAACTTTACGTATCTTCCAAGGCTTTTCTGTCAGTGTTTGAGCCAGGACAGACTAGGTTATACTATGGTAAATAATAACCTCCAAGTCTCAATGGCTTAATGTAGTAGAGGTTCATTTATTCCCTCATTGACCCATATGCCTGTTACAGGCTGACAGAAGAGTGCTCATCGTAGTGACAGAAGGACAGGCTAATGGATCAGCTGGCCACCATCTCCAACACTTTCTGTCACTATCACAGATAAATGAGAAGTCTTGAAGGGCCTCCCATGTTCACTAAATCCTTTGGCTGGGAATGACATATCTCATTGGTCAGAACTAGTCAGGAAGTACAATTCTGCCAAGTACCCTTAACAAGGGAGAATCTGACAATTTGGTAACAATCACAAATGATCACCACACCCATATCTCCACAACATGCACATGCATGTAGACATATACCCCGTATGTGTAGGCTCTCTCATTATGGACCAAATTACAAATGGCAATATTTACATTGCTTTTGCATTCTGTGAAAATCATCTTGTTAACTAAAACTAAGAATATCTTATAAAATCTCATTGTGAACAAAAGGTAATATTAACTTGTTTCAAATTTATGTGATATTTTTTATTAGCAGTAGCAATCATTGTATAAAATAAAATAATTTTATGAGAAAGAAAGTAACCATCATGCTATTGATTATTAAGGGTTGTTATTCACTTACAAATATTTAATGACTATGGAGTTATATATGAACAAAATAGTTTATGTACCCTGAGATGAATGTTGAGATCAAACTGTGTAGGGGACCACATTTTTTTTTCCAAATACCCTATGTATCATTTCAGATCCTATGTAACAAAGTCTTTGATTAATATGGGTGATTATTGAATTACAATTTGAGTTAATTATTACTTGTCATTCAATCTGCACAAAATGACTATCTCCATTGGCAGCTTGGATAGCCTTAAATCATCTTAAAAGGATCTCTTGTTCCAGCTGCTTTGAATTTAAGGCTCTAGTCTAGGAGTTGATACAGCTGACTTTTCTATGATTGCTTCAATGTGGATAGTGCTCTTATCATAAAATCTCTTTTAAACCTAGGGGGTTTTAATAGGCCCACAATCACAGAGATTTATTATCTACTTTAACAAAACTTAATTGGACTATCTGGAAACACCAGAAAAGAGAAAGAAAATGGCAGCCATATTTTTAATTTAAAACTCAAAAACTAAGACACACGGCATGCTTCTAAGCGAAGCAAGACTGCTTCTCAATATTATAAATTAATCTTTTGGGCCTGGACATGTCTCCATCATAAATAAGTTCCTGTGCACACCGGTCAGAGAGATTGAGGAAGATCAGAACAGCTGTTTATCCCAGGTTTTACTGCTTGATATCGCTGTTACTTTATTGAAATCATTTCTCTCAGCTCTTCATCTCTGTCACTGGCAAAAGAAGCATTTCCTACACGGAGACGCTTTATGCAGCATATCCTTCAAGGAAGAATACATTGTCCTAAAAACTGGGTTCACAATTTTTATTGCCCTTCATGGATTACCTCAAATGCACACACATGTTCTTCTTAGGGTCACCCCGGGGTCTGCTCACATCCACAGACAGAGGGAAAGAGGATGATGAAAACCTGATATTTTTAATTGCATTCCAAGCGCAGCATTTCTAATGGGGTATTTTAACCCTTGAGCTTTCTATAGTGTCAACTAAGGCTGTAATTGGGGCCTGTACAACAGCTTGGTCTCTCTCTAAACCTAATCCCACCTCTGCCATACCCTAAACAGTGCTGATGCCAGAAGTATTCACTAATAAGCATCTTGTTGTACCCCAATCTTTTTGCAGAGATTTCTTCCCAGTGAACACAACCTTCAACAGTCATGATGGATATACATTACATAAGCTGCTTTAGAGCTTCGATACCACAGGCACTCTAGAAAGGTAAGAAACTTGCAGATAAATCATCTCTCAATACTGAGTTTTGCCTTTGCCTGGGTGTACATAAAGGAGTCATTTGAAGCTTTTTAATGTAATTTTAATGGTAGTTGTACAACGTTGGAGTCCCTCATATTTTAGAGGAAATTTTATTATTTAATGGTCATTTTGGACTAGATTTTTCCTATTTCAAAATAACATAACCCTATTTATCAATGAAGATGGTGATTTTATTTTATTAAGTTGGAAGTACAGATTCATGCCTATTTGTATTACTGTTATTATTGTTTCATAGCACATACTACATATATTTACCATATATCATACACATACACTACAAGCATACCACTACTCTTTTAAAAGCATTTCCTGTTTAATAATTAAAAGGAATATCATTATAAGAGAAAATAGTATAATCATTATTTTATAATTGAAAGAAAAAATAATGAATAAATGGACCCCAGAACTGAGTCCTGATGAAATATAACCCAATAATTGTCTCTAAGATACACCATTAATAAACACTTAGTTAAATCATGAGGGATAAACTAGCAACAGCAGCAACAAGAAGCAATTCAACTTTACTCCCTCAAGGATAAAATCAGAGGCTTTGCCCATATACAATTTTATGCCATCTCTTGCTTCTACCCTCCGTGTATGAGGTGTTCTGGGAATTGTATTTTTGAAAGTACAGAAGGTTCCAGGTTTGTCATCCTTAAGCAACTTCTCCCTAAGCCTAGCTCTTCATGTTGACAGGTAGAAGGACTTTTTTTTTCTTCTTTTTTTCTAAGAGGTTCAGTTTTCGTACTGACACAGAATCCCCACAGACTCAGTGATGTCTTAGGCAAGCCGCTGCCTGAATGTTCGTATTTTGTGAAATGGAATAGTTAAAAATTTATGGTCGAACATGTGGACTAGAAGCCTGACTTGACCACTTCTACAAACCTCCACTACCTTATCTGTAATGGGGAAACTTAATGCCTATGACTCAGAGCTGTTATCTTGACAAGTAATATGAAGCATCAACATTTGTTATAGACAGCAAGCCTTCAAATACCATTGATCTGCTCAACTTTATTTTATCATTTTGTTATAACATTGACGAGGTACCATAAGAACTTAACTCTTGTCTATATCCCATTAGCCATTAGTAAATTTGGTTTGCATACATGTCATTCCACTTAAAGTTGTAGAAATCATCAACGACCTTAAACGAGTACTTACTATACTAGAAAAATATTATTTACTTGGCTCACACTAGATCTTTGTTTCTGGACTGGTTTATCAGTCTTGAAATGCTAAATGAATTCTGCTGTAAGTCCTTTTTATCCACATTGCCTATTAAAATCTATTTCCTTCTCCCTTCTCCTATCTTCTACCTCCATGATCCTGGAGAAAATCTGAAAATAGTAGAGAAGATATGTGACTGCTTTATAACAGTCTTCATAATGATTGTGCAGAGGACTTAGTGACATGTAACTAAAATGATATGATTATATTGATGGCTTCAGAGGTCCAAAATTTAGAGAAGACATGGTAGGGATGTCCATCTTTGGTTTAGTTCCTTGGATGTTTGTGTGAATGAAAGAGTTAAATTATCTGCCCCACATTCGTTCAACACACTGTAGTGGTCAGGGTAGAATAACTGTGATGGACACCCTTCCCCCACATGGAAAGGCGGGAAGGGAAGCAGGCTTTCATCCTTAGGAATTCTGAAATGCAGCTGGGCACACATTACCAATACCTTGATTAGGGCCCAGTCCTTGGCAATGAATCACCGTAGCTCTAAATTCTAGTTCTATATTTTTGGTTTTTCTCACTGATTCACACTTCTGTTTCCATCAAAAGTAGCGCCTGGTTGGAATTAGATGTTTTTTTAGAATGCTTTCTGTGTGCAAAAATTTAGAATCAAAAACCTCTTTGCACATCAACTTCTCTCTCTCCCTTTTCATTAAAGTTAATATTATTCCTTTAAAAACTTTATTCGCTTCTTTATCAGTTTATACTCCACTCCATTTGACATAATTCACACCACAAATATCTTGACAATAGGCCCTCTCTACTTTCAAATTCTGTAAGGAAATAGTGGGAGAATGCTTTTAAAAGTTTAGAAGCACTGTTGTCTAGTCAAGTGGGTCAACATGGCATGCTATTAGATCCTTAGTTGCCTTTTGGTTGAACTTTGAAGTCTTTTGAGATTTGCTCTAAATGTTTCTGAGGTCCTTCAACTATAGTTTGGATTCTCAGAGGCCATATTTTACTATCAGTCATCTGAATTTATTTGCTATTTATGCTGAGGCCATCTATTACTTTGAAAATGTTTCCCTAGCTGGGAAGACTGTCCTGTTCTATATATGTCCTCAAAATTCTAAGTGAAACCAAAAAGTTTGTTATTTAAATTATCTACCTGCTCCCAAATTTTATCATGAATAACGAACTGAGCCGAAATCAGAAAATCTTCATAGCTAGACCACTGAGTTTTGGAACATTCTCTATTTCATGTTATGATCAATGAAAGTGTTATTAAACTTTCTGCTACTACACAACAAATGTCATTTAATCTCAACTCCCAATAACTTTTTGTTTTTCTTCAAAGCTTCTCATTGTCATTAGGTTTCTGCCTGCTTCATGATCCCCAAAGCAGCATCACATGTGTTAGGTTTTGTTATGGCAGCATCTCAATCATGGTACCCAATTTCGTTCTACTTTTCCATTGTTTCAAAACAAACCAGAATCTTCACTCTTTCTCTGTGGAGCCACAGTAAATCTGGTGTACGAGAAAGCTATCAACAGTCAGCAAATGCTGGTGGCTGTGCATATTGTCACAGAAAATTTGCCAAAAGACTGAGATTTAATTTCCTTTAATTAGTTCAGCAGCTTCTTGGTAAAGGAGCGAGAGGTACCATGCCCAGGCAACAGAATTGTTAGAGAGATGACTAAGGGAAGACAGGGGAGAGGGGAAGGCTTCCAAAATAATGTACAGTTAAACATGAAATATCCTCAGATGGCCTAGGGTCTTCCTTTTGTGGGACAGACAACATTCTTTTTCTCTGTCTTGGGTTCAATTTTAGGTTGATTTCTATGGAAAACTTTAAGCTGTCTAAATAGTCTTCAATCAATTCTCTCCTGACATTTGGGTCCTCAAACCACTGTAATTATTATTTACATTAGTTTCAAAGAAAGGAAAATTAAAAACCCCCTTAACTCTTAAGTCTCTCTGATAGATAATATTTTAGAAACTGACAGAATAAAAGAACCAGAACAATATACTAAGTATTTATAGAAGAAAACAGCAATAAACAGAAGGAAAAAATTAAGAAAAAAAGGTATATTTATTGACATTACATCTGACAAATTGAATAACAACACATTAAGAGAAACAATTGGATATTTATTTTAGAGCCTATTAAAGACTTAAAAGACTAGATTAAGTATGATTACATTGTTGAAATGAATGAGAATTCAATGAATTAAGTACTGAATATCTTTAAAGGAGGTAGAAGTTGTAAGTGAAGAAGAAAAATCCAGGATGAGAAATGATGGACATTAAGTGTGCTGGAGAAGCAAGACAAAATGAAGAATTTTGCTTTTGTTTTTATTTTCATTTGGTTAGGGGTTAACTCTGAAAGACTGAAGATCAAAAGGGACAGAGTCTTAGGGGAGACCAGAGGAATGTAAATATGTTCAGCTTTTCCTTGGTTGGCGATATTTAAGTCAGGGTACCATGATTTAAAGGAATAGTTTGCTCTTTGTATTCTTTCAAAAAAGCAATTTTATTTAACAAACTTGAATATGGTTTTAGGTCAATTGGACACAATCAGGTTTTATCTGATTTAAAATTAGAATTTTACCTCTTAAGAGAAACATCCTACTTGGATTCTGGTAAATAATAAGTATGTGAGATATATATTGTATTTATCATATATCAGAAAAGAGGCTCAAAAATCACTACACCTATAGGAGAAATCAGTACACGGAGCAAAGACTTCCATATCACTGTTTGCTAATTGTAGTGATAATGCTCAAGAGCTTTCACTAAACCTTGTTTGAACTTCATGCAATAAAACAGTCCTCTTCCAATTGCCAGTAGGACACGCAGCTGGTAGGACCCAACAGGAAATTGAAAATGCAGAATTCCTGAGGGAATGGTTTAGTCTGGAAATGTAGATTTGAATGACATTTTCATAAAGTTGAAAGCGGACACACTACTGGGAGCAGGTGCCATTGCCACAGAATATGAAAGCGAGGAACTTGGCAAAAAAGAATTGGGGAGTGCTTACTTTTTCTGAAGCATGAGAGTGAGAGGGTTTGTACTGTGGATATTAAACAGAAGAAGTGACTGAAATAAAATGGAATGCATTATTATTATTGTTTTTAATTTAAAAGGCTTAGAAATCTATACAGAATAGTCAAAATAATGTATAACCAGCACTAGTCATACAATGTAGTTTATTATTCATCTGTATATTTTACAGTATTTGTATATTAATATAGCTAAAACTAGACAGGAATATTTTCCATACATTCAATTTATTGAAAGGATATTCTGCTATCTGTATTCTTTTTATTCTTTTTTTTTTCCTTTTTAAAAAATATTCTTTATTCTAGGGCTCACCCACATTGATATATGTAGCTATATTTATTCATGTTCAGTGCTAAATAGTATTACATTGTCTAAAGATTATTCTCCCTTTATCAGTGGACTTTAGATCCTTTCCTGCAGTTGTGTTAATATAGACTATCATTCTTGAACATTCTCTTCCAGGTGTTACTCAAAGGTTCTGAATTGAAACCATCAGTAAGTGGTAGAAATTGGAATCAGACTTATTTTATTTCTTTATGCTTATAATTATACAGATCAATTTTACAGTTTATGACTGCATATTACAGAATGATTTAGCTGATACTGACACAGATGAGCAAATTTTATATTATGAAGGTTTATGTTATAAAATATGAAAGTACTTTTCTTGTCTTTCCATGTTAAAATCAAAAACTTTTTTACTATTATAATCATTTTTAACTTTTAAATGGCCATGACCGTGTTGTATTTGAAGCAGTAAAATTATTAGAAGCATTTAGAAGACAAATAGCTGTTCTTTTTCTTAGGATATATTCCAAATAATTTAGATATATCTGAAAATTTATTTCATATATGATTATGGCCAGCTTTCAAAAATGCTCACTAATACATGAGAGTGGATTTATAAATAATTCTAAAATATATTATTTCTAAAAATTTTTGTCTTTTGAATAAATCTGAGAATATGTTTGACTATGAAAACCCCTGATACTTGGAAAATTCAATGCCAAAAGAAAAATGGAGCGCGACTATTTGACTTCGAAGGGACTGAGTATTTCCAGGTTTCCCATCTTACCCTAATCCTGCATTTTTCTGTTACCTTCTCTGTGTTGTAATAATTACTCAATTTTGGATAGACAGTGCCGTAGCTCTGTCCTCCATATTTATCTGAGATATTTATAAAATCAAGTAGGAATGGGAGCTACTCAGCTGATGATAAGCTGTCTAATTGTTTTAAATATTTTACCACTTTGTAGGGAATAAATGGTCATCTTTAAAACTCCACATCTTCATAAAGCAGATTGAATTTAGTTTTAAAATTACCAGTCACCATTTGAAGCCATCATTAATCAGTGTGCAGTTTTCCTCTAAGGCAGGTGTTGGCAAACTGTGGGTCACAAGCCAAGTATCCCTCCTTGCAAGGCAAATTCAGCTGTGGCCATTTATTTACATGTTGTCAAAGTCCGTTTTCATCCTGCAACTGCAGAGTTGATTAGTGCCAACAGATTCTGTGTCACCCACAAAGCCAAAACTAATTAATCTCTGTCCCCTTACAGAAATAGTTTGCTAACCTATACAGTATGAAGAAAGCTGGTGACTCTACTGGATATAGAATTTTGAGAAATCAAAGATAGATTTATACACTTTGCTTAAACCAATTTTGAAAAAATTGTAAACATGAATTATTGTTTTTACATAAAAATGTTTATCAATTTTTTAAATACTTAGATTGTTAGTATTAATAAACATTTATAATATAAACAATATTCATTGTGGATAAGGCATATTCATAATTAAGGAAAATATTCTGAACCATTTCTTGGCTTTTTATATGCAAATGATGGTTTCAGGTCCTATCTGAAAGTCTACTTTTCCATCCCAAGTTCAGTCAGGAAGGTCAGCTACGTTTCCAGTTTGCTCAGGAGTGGCCCAGGTCCCTGGTTTCAGGTAACACTGGCTATAGTTTTGTCCCTTTACCCTTCGGATGGGGACAGGGCAGAAACTCTTATTCCACTCTGGTTTCTTTCACTGTACCGTGTAGCTTCCCAGATCTTTCATTAGCTAAATAACTAATTCTTCAGGACACATTTAAGAAAAATCCCCCCCCCAGTGTTTTCTATTTTGAAAACTGGTCTTTGATATGCTTTGTAAAAATGCCAAAAATCACATTGGACTAGTATGCATGTGGAGGAGATGTCTGAATGCAAGGTGAAAGGTAATTGGGGGGTGACAGTGAGTTATCGTTAAGTTGGCTATGATATTCTAGCTGGAGTTCTTTTCTCTCATCATTGTGAAGATATCATTGCTAGCGGGTCTACTGTTTTAATGAATTATTTTTTAATGTGCTTTTCCCATGTCTTGCTTTTGAGATATCTGTTTTTCTTTAGTGGTCTACAGAGTCTCTACAATATTTATAAGTGCGTTTATTTTTATTAACCCTAATTGAGAGAAGTTGTGCTTTTTGAAACTAAACGTTCATGTCATTCATCAATTATGCAAAGTCCCATTCAATCACGCTTATTCATTAAGTTATTCACATTCTCCACCTTCAGCAAAGGGCAGCAAACTGAACAAATCAATAATTATACAGCTTAGTTTAACATTCATTATTCTCTGTGGTTCATGTAAGACCTGTTTCTTCTTTTCTCTTTTATTTATTCCTTTTTAATCTACATTTTCTACACACATTCCCCTCTCTCTCTAAAAAAAATAATATGTATACTATTTTTATATGTCCTTGCCAAAGTTATATAGATAATTTTCTGTGTATGGCAACTTTATTTATATAAATGGAATTGTACTATATATATTTACATATATACATATGTGTGTGTGTGTGTNTATATATATATATATATATATATATATATATATATATATATATATATATATATATAGCTTTGTGCTTTTGTATCCTCATTAGGTACTCTGTTTTCTATTACTCATTTGTGTGGTTCAGCTAAAATATTTCTTCCATCTGCTTTATAGTATTCTATGATACATTTTATTTATATACCACAATGTGCTTACACAGTTTCTCTGTGATTGTCTTCTATTAATAGTTACTATAAATATTACCCAATTGAATATCCATACCCTGGTCTTTTTTACAAACACCTGGGAGATTTCTTCCTAATGCACATCCAGAGTGAAATTATTGCCAGAATGCTCTTCAGCATGTCTTATCAGGAAACACTGCCACCAAATGTGCATGAGCCTTTCTCTATCCTTGTGTCTCCACAAAAACTTGGCATTATCAGGTTTTTGAATCATTGAAGGGCAAAAGATGTTGAGTGTTATTTTAATGCCATTTCAACTGAAATTTTAAAATTAATAATCCTGAGAGCACCTCTCCATCTTTATGAGTCTTTGTGGTTTCTTTGTCTGATAATTTTGGACTGATAATATTATTTTTCTTTCTAGAGCATTGCCTTGTTCTTGTTGAGATACTACTTTTTATTAATATATATTATTATTGGGGAAATTTAAGCCTAAAGGTAAAATTCATCTCCGTGTTTTAGGCATTGAGATTTACACAGTATACAGGTTCAATTATTATTTCAAAAACTTAAATGTTTTGACCTTCAAACTCTCAGGTTAAAATTTATGTATGTACATTACCTATTTTTTTTCTTTTCCAAAACAAACATAGTTTAAAAAGTTTGTCTGACAACTGTAATGTGTAAGTATATTTCTTCAATTTTTGTTTTCAATTGAATTTTAATTTTTCTTATTATAGAGCTATTACTAGTCTCATAATGTGGGGAGGAAGAACTTTGATTTGTAAGGAAGTATTATGATGGTAATTGTCCTTAGTAAATATTATGATGGTAATTCTCATCTTATAGGCATATAAAAACACAGCCAGTGGTATTCAGAATTTACATGCACATGCACACAAACACACACAGATTATTTAATCATTATTTTATTTTATTTTTTTTATTTTTTGAAGCTGGAAAATTTCTTTAATTTTTGAAATTTGAAAAAAAAATGGAACTATCATAATTGGTACTAATCTGGAGATTAGTGTATGATGACAAATTCAGCCACTATTTGCACTGAGGTATGTTAATAAGTTATTCAGAGCAATGTGTTATCTTATATAATTTAGATATAGCATGAATATATTTTGAAAATCTATTTGTTTTTACTTTGAAATGTTTTACATATTATATAGCTATATTTAAAGGGGTTTTTTTTTGTATCTCTTTGGAACAAATTTTCTCTAATTTCGTCTGTGGAAAATTTCCTACACAAATGTATAGGATGAGCAAGTTTCCCCCCAGGAATGTTGTTCACATTGGCAATGATAATGTTCTCATAATTACTATTCCTGGAAGAAAGCAACATCCTGAGACAACTTTCACTGTCACACATTATACAAGGGGTAAAACATATAAAGTTTGTGAACTACAAATGTCATTATTTTTTGAGAGAGCATTCATCAACTATGAAACTTAGTATTTTACTTGGGCTTCATGGTTTTACCCTCTTCTACCACCCACACCCCCTTACCCCCTTGTAACCATTAAACTGTTGTCTGTATCTATGAGTTTTTATTTCTTTGTTTGTCTTGTTTGTTTGTTGCTTTCAGTTTTATATTCCCACATATGAGTTCTCAACTTCTTCTGTCTGATTTATTTTGCTTAGCATGATAATCTCAAGATCCATCCATGTTGTCTCAAATGGCAGTATTTCATCTTTTTTTTTTTTAAGATTTTATTGGGGAATTGGGGGAAGGCAACAGACAAGTTTCTGTCCTTTTGTTCTTCAGTCTAGTTGTGGAGGATGTTGCTTCACTGGCCCATGTTGGTATTATTATTGCATTCTTCCCGGGTAAGGCAGATCAGTAACCGGCCATTGGATGGCCTTTCAAGGCGACTCACGGTAGCTTACAGCTGCCCACTGCAGCTCCACTGCAGCCTATGCCATCACTGGCGACTCACCACAGCCCAGCTCCAGGTCAAGCTGTTGTTCACCATCTTAGCTGTAGAGGGCACAGCATTACTGGCCCTAATATGAGATCTGAACTGAGGCCCTGCTGCTCAGAGCTGGAGTCCCAAGCAAACTCCTAACCAATGTGCCATTCAGTCAGCCCTATTTCATCTTTTAATGTCATGAAATCATCATATTATGTGACTATAAATGGAAAATTATTTTTAAAATTATATTGCACATCTGTTTTATATAACGTTTATGGGAACCATATAGGATATTTCTAATAGACTTTAATTTTTTATATGCACTTCATCTCAATACTCTAGCATATTCCTCTGAAAGAGGAGGGGTCAATTTTTGACACGAGATTTCCCATAGATGATTGCTTTTTCTGTATTTTCACAAATATTCTCTTTCATTTTCCTATTAATCAGACACTATTAAAGCTTTAAAATATAAATATTCTGAAACTTATCTATGTGTAATAAAATTGACCAAGAAAGAAAAATAAAAATACGAAGTACTGTTACATGCAAATTGTTCTAAAGGATGTGAGTTTATTAATCTAAATTTAATTTATTAAGAAGAAAAATACACTTTTATAGAGCCAAAATTGAAGTTTTCATTAACTTGTTTTTTAAATAATAGATTGTTTATTACATAGAGCTATTAAATAACTTTGCTCTAGCAAAGATATAACCTTTTACTGGCCTAATATTATAGATTTCTCATTTCATTATACAATTTAAGAAAATAAATGCTGATCAAAATTATGTGTAAACGAAACCACTGTGATGATGACATGTATTATGCTGTCACAAAATGTATTTGTTCCAAGTACCTCTATGTTTTTGTTCTGTGATACAGAAATTTCCCAGCATCATATTTGTATTTCTAGCTCCAGGCACTTTATAAGCCTCATTGCATTAATGAATGGATAACTGATTTTCCCCAATTTATAGCCTCTTTAAATTGGAAGTTATACTGTGTAACTACAAAGTAGTATGTGAAATATTATACTCATAATTTATGAGAAAGTGTACAATGTAATTTTTTAATAGAAATCATTTAGTATTTCTTAATTAATCCTCCAATTCAGTAGTCATGTGCCTTTTAGTCACAAGACTCTGTATGTGGAAGGAAATATTGAAAGGAACAATTTTCAAATACAACAGCTGTCATAATCTGAAAATGGTCTTCATTACTCATGTAGTAATAATCCTTAAGTGTTTATATTGAACTGTTTATTCTGCCATGCTTTTCAAGCTTGTGTGAATTTATTCTCAGATCACTTTATGAGAATCATCTTAACATTTCAATCTTATTGTTAGTATTTTTTTTAATTAACCTGGAGGATTGCCAAGTAAAGCAAATGGACAAGCAACAGGAGAATGTTGTCAACACAGTGTCCTGACAGAGAGACTAATACCTTTGAGCCAATGCCAGCTATGCTGCCATCAAAACAGTTGGCTTTATGATAGATGAGAATCAGTACAAGTTACTGATAGATCTGCTTTACAAGTCACTTCAGATCAGCAACATGCAGTTTTATCTCAGATCATTTAAATTATTGTCTGAAGGCAAAAATGATACCATTCACCCCTTCTGTATGTAATGCTTTGATTCTTTATATTCAACTCAGCTGAGTAAGTAAATTCTTTAATCAAAAAGAGATGCTTTATTTTAGGTTAGTAACTTTCAAGTTTTAAAAATTATTAGATTGATATTTATAGTAACATTTTCTTTTTTTAAGATTTTATTGGGGGATTGGGGTAGGGGAACAGCACTGGGGAATCGGGGGAAGGGGAACAGACAAATTGCTGTCCTTTTGTTCTTCAGTCTAGATGTGGAGGATGTTGCTTCACTGGCCCGTGTTGGTATTATCATTGTGCTCTTCCCGGGTGAGGCAGATCAGTCGCTGGCCTCTGGACGGCTGCTCACGGTGGCTCTTAGCAGCTCACACTGGCTGCCAGCCACACATGGTAGCTTATGGCAGCCCACTGCAGCAGGGGCTGCAGCCTACGCCGTCGCCGGAGACTCATGGCAGCCCAGCTCCAGGTCGAGCTGTTGTTCACCATCTTAGCTGTAGAGGGCAGTGTCACTGCCCCCCCTTGTGGGATCCGAACTGGGGCCCTGCTGCTCAGAGCTGGTGTCCCAAGCCAGCTTTTAACCAACGTGCCACTCGGCTGGCCCTATAGTAACATTTTCAATATACTAATAATATAATAGATCAGTAGTGATTGATTTACATTTGTCTTTTTCAATCATTAGCTAGCTCACTTTTTATGACTACAGTATAAGACCTCATTAAGTCAATTTTTTGTCTAATATGCTTTTCAAAATTAAATAAAATTTTAATGATAATATATTAAAAATATTTCATTTAAACTTGATCTTAATATGAGTCAATGCTGGAATCTAGAAATCCAGGTCATTCTTCATTAACTAATACCTAAAACAATTCTTTATTAAGTCTGTTGAATATGTGCATGTTGCATGGAATCAAGCTATTCAGGTAAAAAAAAAATAGAGGCTTACAACTCAATAAAAAAATAACCTAAAAATATAGTGTAAAAACTTTAAGGAAATGTAAATGCTACATTAGAAAATACTCATTTAATACAAAAGAAAGCAGTAGAGGAACAGAAAACATGAGACATACAAAAAACAAAAAAGTAAAATAGCAATTCAACCAAAAGGTGCAAATTGTTAGATTCTAGCCATCCTAGTGATATAACAGATACCTCTTTGTTAATTTGGTTTACATTTTCCTAATGACTGATAATATCAAGTATATTTTAATGTGCTTATTGGTGACTTGTGTATCTTCCTTGGAGATAATTATCCTATTTTAAAAATTGAGTTGTTATTTTTAAAATTTTTGAGTTATAAGACTTCCTTATAGATACAAGATATAGGTCCTCCATCAGACATCTGATTTGCAAATATTTTCTCCCATTTTGTGAGTTGCCTTTTTACTTCCTTGATGGTGTCCTATGAAGAATAACAGTTCTTTTCTTTTTTTTTAATTTTTAATCTATTTTTTTCTTTTGTCATTCATGCTTTAGGTATAATATCTAAGCCAAATCCAAGGTCATGAAGATTTACCCCATACATTTAGAATCAAAATGTCAGATAATAACAAGTGTTGGTGAAGACATGGGGACATTAGAACCCTTATGTACTGCTAGTGGGGATTTATAATGGTGCAACCACTTTGGAAAACAATCTGGAAATTCTCAAACTACTAAACAAGAGTTACTATGTGACCTATAAAACCCTAGGTGTATACACACCCAAGAGAAATGAAAACATATGCCTACACAAAACTATGTATATAAATATTTATAGCAACATTATTCATAATAGCCAAATGGTAGAAACAACCCAAATGTTCATGAACAAATGAATGGATAACCAAATGTAGCATAGCAATACACCTGCATATTTTTTAGCCATAAAAATAATGAAATGCTGATTCATGCTGCAATATGGATGAACCTTGAAAGCATCATTTAAGTGAAAAAAGATATTTACATCAGACCACATATTACATGATTTCATTAGTATTAAATATCCAAAGTGTGGAATTTTATATAGATAGTAGATTAGCAGTTGCTTAGAGCTTTGGAGTAGGGTAGAAAGATAGGGTAATGATAGCTAATGGTTACTTTATTATTATTTTTTTAAGGTAATGAAAAATTGGCTAGAGTGATGGTTGCATTTGCCTATAAGTATACTAAAAATCATTGAATTGTATACTTAGGGTGTATACATGGGTGAATTTCATGACTCTTGAATTATATCTCAATATAGTAGTTGGCTTTTATCTGGGGTTTTGCTTTCTGTAGTTTCAGTTACCTGTAGTCAACTGAGGCCTGTACATATTAAATGGAAAATTTCAGCAATAAGCAGTTCATACATAGTAAATTGTGCCCCATTCTGAGAAGCATGATGAAATCTTGCACTGTCCTGCTTCATCCAGTTTGAACCATTCCTTTGTCCAGTGTATCCATGCTGTTTATGCTACCCACATGTTAGTCATTTAGTAGCCTTGGTTATCAGATTAACTTCATTATGTCACTCTGCTTGTGTTCAGGTAACACAAGCCCCTTGGTATACTTAATAATGGCCTCAAAGCCCATCAGTAGTGATTCTGGCAATTTTGATATGCCAGAGAAGCCATAAAGTGCTTCCTGTAAGTGAAAAAGTGAAAAGTACTTAATTTAATAAAGAAAACAATGTATACTGAGGTTGCTAAGATCTACAATAAAAACAAATATTCTATCTATGAAATTGTGAAAGGAAAAGAAATTCATGCAAGCTTTGCTGTTGCACTTCAAACTGCAAAAGTTATGACCATAATGTGTGATAAGCTTTTAGTTAACATGAAAAAAGCATTAAATTTGTTGGTGGGAGAAATGAAATATATGATACTCTCTGTGGTTTCAGATATCCACTAGGGGTCCCCTGCAGATAATGTTATAAAAAAGAAATCCTTTAATTTTGCCATTTTAAAACAAATAATGGCTACATATTCTCTTTCACCAAGGCTCCCAAGAGCACTCAGTTGATGAGAGAAAGATGGGTGGTGTCCTCCTGCATGTCTAGACGTAAATTCAATCAGGGAAGTTGGTGCTATGAGAAAGAGGAAAGCTAAAAGGTACACACAATGGAAATGTACCAGACAGTAGGACTTTTGAATGGGATTTAATGTGTTTGTTATGATGCAAATAGCCTCCTACAACATCTTAGTGTATTCTACAATTTCTGTGCAAGTGTAATTTTTGAAATGAGCATTATTTGTCAAAGGGAAAGACAAACTTTAAGAGATGGCAGGGAGATAGATAAATTGGTGATAGATGATGAAATGGTTGTTTTCAGTTCAGGATAGCACAGAACATTTTCTTCTAAAAGCAATGCCTACTTTAGAAGGTATAAATACATAAATAGATTTAGATAAAGCCCTCAAAATTTTTCCGAACATTTACTAAGTACTCAGTATTAGCTAACATGTGATGGGGCTTTCATGTGGAAGAGGAAAGAGATGTTCTATCGGGGACAGAACAAGAGTATCAAAAAGACCACGTTAGAACTTTACGGTATTGCTAATACCTAACAATTTAGAACAGTTCCAAACTAAAATTTGCTGCCTCAGTATCTTAATGTAAAAATGTTAAGATTTCTCATGATTATTTTAGCAAATTTGTGTATCAGGTGCTACTTAGGCTTGATAAATTCAAAGATTCCTTGTGAATCTTGGATTATTTTTAACAATATAATTCTCCAGTGTATTGCCTTATATTCTACTTGGCTAAAGACATTTTCATTCCAAATTGATTGATTTAAGTGATTTAGATTTCCCAGTTTGACAAATGAAATAAGAGCAAGATACTTGAGCTATTATACATATTCACAATATGTAAGAACTTTCTACTATGTTATAAAAAATTTAATACTAATTCATCTGTTATACCTGTACAAGTTTCCCTTCTGGGAGTGAATGTGCAGTTTAAACTAGATTCTAATTAACTTTTAAAAATCCATTCTCTTTCATTCATTTGTTTCAGAATAAGGGGGTCAATAAAGAGTCAATATTTTAAATTCAAATTAAATTAGTTGTGTTCTGTCAAAATATTTCTATTCAAACCCTCCTATAAGATGTGACAAGGCTTAACCTTCCTTGAATTATTCCACCACTGCTTTGTACTTGTTTAAGGAAACTTTTTAAATTCTGATTACTCTCAGATGACTACAGCCTAGGCATCATAGAAAATGAGGGAATACTGCTAATTTCATTTTATGAAACTTTCAATATCTGGCTCCTAAGCCTTGGAACATATGCACACACAGATATACACACAGACACACACATGTACCCCCCTCCACTCATACACTTAACAGCTATATACTTAGGGATAAAGAAAATAATAATTTATTCTCTAAGTATTCAAAGTTGGTTTATTATGATTATTCCATTTCCTCTCTATTTATGATGGTATACTGTTTTCTTTCTTTTACTGGTTACCTTGGAGATTAAAACATGGATTGGTAAATTTATTGTGTTTAAATGCTACATTTTTTATTACTGCTTCAGTAATACTGGACTCCTAGAACATTTTAAGTACATTTACAGTCTTCCTGCCTTTTTTCTTTTTGTCATAGTACTTTCACAAAAATTTTAAATGACACAAAACATAGAGTGAAAGGAAACTACGCACCATCAAATATATTAAAATCGAATGACTTAAATAAGGATATTGGTCTTGCCGTTGGTAAAAAATACATTTTGTTGTTTTAATTTTCCCTAAAGTGTACTTGTATGGATTTCATTTTCTCCCCAATGCAAAGTGCTAATAACTACAAAGCGATCCTATAACTCCTTTGAACAATAAACTGGAGCAATTAGTGGAGATGATTAGAAGTGAGACGAAATTAAGAGGGTTGTAGCTACTTCCAGCCATCAGTTTTCAAGATAACACTGCCAGAGTATTTCAAACCTGGTATTATTGATATTTGGGCCTGGGGCTTGTTCTGTGTCTCCTGGAATGATTAGACACATCCATGGCTTCTACCCCAATGATGTCAGTAGCACACACTCCCCCTAGTTGTGACAATAAAAAATATTGCCATACATGGTCAAATGCCCCCTATGTGAGGCAAAGTCACTCCCAATTGAGAACTATTCTATACTAAGGAAAAGGTCAGAACAAAGATAAACAGCAAATATATGACTTTAAAAAAAAACAAAACCTCTTTATTTTGAAACTATTCACCCATATACAAAGTGGGAAGAATAGTATCAGTCCCCACGCATCCATTACTAAATGTCAACAGTTGCTAACAGTCAGGCTCCATCTCCTCCTCCCCTGGCTCATTTTGTTTTTCTTTGTGAATTACTACAAAGCAAATTCCAAACAGCGTATCATTTCATTCACAGAGATCTCAGAGAATCCTACTATATAGAAATTCAGCTCCTTTTTGAAACATAATCATATTTTAAACTGAGTTTCCTCAAAATTGAAGCCTGATATAACATCTAATGGGTAGGACCTTTATTGAGAAGCTATTCTGATATACAGGAGTAGTGACAGGAAATATTTGCATTTGAAAAAAGACCAGACAAGACTGCTTGGTGCTAAGTGCTAGTGCACCTTCTGAATAGCCATGCAAAATGATTTTAAAGACTATTTGTCCAGGGAGCCAAAAGAAAGAAGTATCCAATGGTTTCCCTTGACTATTATAAAAATGACCTCATGGGTCTTGTCTTGACACTCCATCATGGCTGGGATCTGTATGTCCATGTAATGTGATGTCAGAAAATCCCTAGAAAATAAAAGAAACAGGTATGCTCAATTATCCTGGGGCACCCTGTTGCCAGATTACCTTTGTACAAAGCTTTTTGACGTCTGCATGGAACTGGCCAGTGCACCATCAGATGGAGTGAGAGGTGTGGGATTTACAAACATAAGAGGTGTGTAAAAACAAAAACTAACAACAAAAGAACATTTATTTAGATAACACATAAGAAGTGGAACACATATCATGAAATATCTAGTCGTTGCTTAGATGTCCCAGATTGTCTTAGAAATTAGTTAATTTGCTGCCTATCTATTTATCTATTATAAGAGGAGGTTGTTTGCATCGGGACCCATCCAAGGTCCAAAATCGATGGGCATATCTCTCAGGTCTGTTTAAATCTGTAAAACTTTGTCGACAAAACTGAGACGTTCATTCTGCAGAATTTTTCACACCCTGGATTATGCTGATGACATGTCATTGGTGTTATTTAACGTGTTTCTTTGTCTCCTGTATTTGCTATAAACTGGCAGTTATATCTTGAGGTTTAATCAGATTCATATTGATGTTCAGGCGAGAACACTTTATTGTAAGTAGTGCTGTATATTTCCTACTTTATTGCATCAGGAGGCACATAATATTGGCATTTTGCGTGTGTGTTTTTTTAGGATTGACCTGTGGGTTCAAGTGATTCCAGACTATATCATCTATTCCAGTGTCCCCCCAAAACCTTTTATTTATTGGTTTTAGCAGCCAATAATTCTGTGGCCTAGATCCATTATTTGTTAGGTGCTGTAAATGGTGATAACATAATTCTATCACTGCTTCAGTATTAACTAAAGGTTTTACATTGAAAAGAATTTCTTTCATTAAAAATTTAATTACTTTGAGTTACAGTTTCTGCAGGAAAGGCAGAGAAAACATTGGCTTATTTTTCTTTTAACAGTTTTCAGAATATTGAGTTGGTGCCTAAGCAACATTCAAATGTTAATTTTTATGACTTTAGTTTTTTAGAGCAGCTGTAGACTTACAATAAGATTGAGAGGAAAATACAGTTTATCCATATAACCCCTGTCCTATATGTAAATATCGTCCTCATTATCAACATCACTGACTAGAATCACACATCTATTTTTTTTTCTTTTATCAAGGATGAACCTACATTGATTTATCATATCAACCAAAGTCCATAGATTACCGTAAAGGATTCACTATTGGTATTGTACATTATATGTGTTTAGACAAATACATACTGACATATATCCATCAATGATATTATTATACAGAGCATTTTCATGAGCTTAAAAATCTGTGCTCTGCCTGTTCATCTCTCCCCCACTCCACCCCAACAACCACTGATTTTTTAAATAGCTCCATAGTTTTACCTTTTCCAGAATATCATGTAGTTGCAAGCACATAGTATGTAGCCTTCTCAGAATAGCTTCTTTCACTGAATAATATCCATTTAATATTCCTCCATGTCTTTTCATGGCTTGACAGCTCATTTTTTTAAATGCTGAATAATATATTCCATTGTCTGGATATACCACATTTTACTGATATGGTTACCACCTGAAGGACATCTGGGTTACTTCCAATTTTTGGAAATTAAGGATAAAGCTGCTTTAAATATCTATGTGTAGTTTTGTGTGAACATAAGTTTTCAACTCCTTTGGGTAAATACCAAGGAGTACTATTACTAGATTATAGGGTAACAGTATGCTTAATTTTGTAAGAAATTGCCAAGCTGTCTTCCAAAGTGGCTGTACTGTTTTAAAATGCCACCAATGTGTATGAGAGTTCCTGTTGCTCCGTATCCTCACAAACATTTGGTGTTGTCAGTGTTCTAGATTTGGGGCAAGTAGGTGTGTAGTGGTATCTCAGTGTTGTTTAATTTGTATTTCTTTGATGACATAGGATGTGGGACATGTTTTCATATGCTTATTTTTCATCTGTGTATTTTCTTTAGTGTGATGTCTGTTCGGGTCTTTGGCCCATTTTTAATTAGGTTTGTTTTCTTCTTGCTGAGTTTTAAGAATGTTCTATATTTTCAGTAACAATCCTTCTTTATGAGATGTGTCTTTTGCAATTATTTTCTTGTAGTCTGTGGTTTGTATTTATATTATCTTGATATTGTAATTTGCAGAGCAAAAGTTTTTAATTTTAATGAAGTCCAGTTTATCAAGTATCCTTTTTAAGGATTGTATCTTTGGTGTTGTATCCAAGAAGTAATTACCATATCCAAGGAATCTAGGATTTCTCATATGTTATTTTCTAGGAGTTGTATAGTTTTCATTTTACATTTAGATTTCGGATCCATTTTTAGATAATTTATGTGAAGGCTATAAGGTCTGTATCTAGAAGCATTTTTCTTCTCTTCTTTTTTTTTTTTTTTTGCATGTGAATGTTGTTCCAGCCCCATTTGTTGAAGGGACTGTCTTTGCTCCATTGTATTATCTTTTCTCCTTTTTCAAAAATCAGTTGACTGTGTTTATTGGAATCTGTTTTTGGGATCTCTATTCTGTTCCAATGATCTTTTTGTCTATTGTTTACCAGTCACGCTGTCTTGATTACTGCAGCTTTCTAGTAAGCCTTGAATTCAGGGAGTGTCAGTCTTTAAAGTTTGTTCTCCTCCTTCAGTATTATGTTGGCCTAATTTGGGGGGTTTTGCCTCTCCTTATAAACTTTAGAATCAGTTTGTCAGTACCCATGAACTAACTTTCAGGGGTTACATTTGGGATTGCATTGAATCTATAGGTCAAATTGAAAGAGTACTTCCTTGCCTTATCCCAGAGCTTAGGTGGAAAAACTTTGAGTTTCTCAACAGTAAATATGATGTTAGCTGCAGATTTTTTGAAGATACTCTTTATTAGGGTAAAAATGTTCCCATCTATTCCTAGTTTATTGAGATTTTTCTTTTTCATGAATGGCTGTTGGATTTTGTCAAATGCTTGATATAATCATGTGATGTTTCTTTTTTTAGTCTGTTGATGTGATTGAGTACATTAATTGAATTTGAAATGTTGAACTAACCTTGTATAACTGAGATATCAAATATTAATTCTTTACATTATTTTTGAATTCCGTGTATTATCATATACAGTGATTTCCTATATATTAAATTAGGGTTTTGTTGTTCTTTTTGTTAGTTTGTGGGCTATTTGTGGTTTTGTTTATGTTTTATTTTACTTTAATTTTGATTTTGATTTTTTTGCTTTGCTTTAACAATCAAACTTGCATTTTTGGCTAGGGGAGCCATTTCAAGTTACCACCTGTAAATTGTTTTTGTAATCTCAGTAGTCCTTTTATATCTCTGTTTCTTATTATATCAATATATCTTTTCCTTTTTTTAATTTACACTGCAGACTCGTAATCTGTAATTGTTTCTAGGGACTTATGTCTCCTTTTTCTGTACAGTACAGGTTCAAGGGTGTCCCTCAATATACAGCTGGTTCTAGGCATTTTCAATGACAGAGCTACAATGTGTTTTTTTAATAATTTCAAATCTATCATTAATTGATACTGACATTTTCAGTTTTAATTTAGTATTAAAATTTTTGAATTACCTTCCATGATTTATACTTATATCTTTGTTCTTTGTTCTTCAGTTTTTAACAAGTTAACATAATTTTTTATTTGCTATAACTTAAAATATGCATACATTTATCAAAATGAGAATACTAATACCATCACTCTGAATGTTATTAGAATCAGTTAAGGTTCTTTGCAGTTCTTTTTGTCCTTAGCATGGCAAACTAATAATTTGCAAATTATTCTGTTTAAAATCACTTGAAATATTTTTGTTTGTTTAATTTTGGTTCCTATATATATGAATTACCTTTGGTCCTGCTGTGTTTGTTTCAAACTTTTATTACACTATTAAATGGTTTCAACATCAAAAAAAAAAAAAAAGCCAACAAGCTGCTCTCAGAGAAATTTAGATTCTGTTTCTATCCTTGTCAGTATGTCTCCCGCTCCATATATACTGCAGCTAAGTAGTTACATTGAATTTTGAGTTTGCCTTCCACATTTTAATATATGCTCCCTCTTTCTTAGATAAGAAGTAATATACTACCTGCATACTCCACCTTTTTTTTAATGTAAAAATTATCCTTGGGATCAGTATATAGCAGCCTTTTTCATTACTTTTATAACTACATAGTACCCAATTATGTGGATATGTTACAGATTTTTACCAGCTCCCTATTGATGGACATTTGAGTTATTTCTAGTGTTTTGGTATAAGAAATGATATAGTAAATATAATAAATGTATACATACATTTTATCGTTCTCTTATTTTGAAATGTATTACAAGAGGTTGGATTTTTTGCCTCAAAGGCAAATTCACTTGTAATTTTGTTAGATATTGAAAAATTACCTTCCATAGATGATGTCTATCCCTTTATGCTATACCAAAGTATGAGAGGGCCTGTTATCCTAAGGTTGCAGTAATACAATACAATGTCAAAATTTTATATTTTTGCCAGATGATGTGAACATGAATAACAGTATAGTTTTAATTTTCATTTTTTTTTATGAAGACACAGAGTTTGAGGTTCTTTTCATGTGTTTGGGATTCATTTGCATTTTCTCTTTTGAAATGTCTTTTTATATGGCTTTCCCATTTTTTTATAATTTGGTTTGATCTCAATTTTTATAAATTAGGTATACTTACACAACTACTTTATGTATACATATGTACACATATTACACATAACCGTTTAATCATAATCACTGTAATAGTTAATAAAATTACAGAGTACCAGTTAAATTACAGAGTATCAGCTTTAAGAAAAATATTTTGACTATTTTTTCATATCAAACATCTCAGTAAAATTAAAGTAGATTAAAACACTTATTGAAAACATGAGTAGCACTATTGAAAACATGAATATTATCTGATCTTATAGTATGCAAGATATTTATATATTTTCAGTCAAAGAAAGTCTTCCTAAAATGAGAGATTTGGATTCACATACTTAAACTAAATTTATTTAAAAATAAAAGTAGACAATTAACTATCAAGAAGTTCTATCATGAAAGAAAGACAAAAACTCTGATGTGTTTACTATTTACTGAGCTCTTTAAATAAATTTAAAATAAAAAATATGGTCAAGAATTTAAAAATAAGGAAAATAAATATATGAATGGTCAATTCATTAAAATAAGTTCAAATGACTTAAATATAAAGAATGTACCATCATTGCTAACAACATCATGAAAAAAATTTTAAAAGATAACTTGTAACAATTATAAAATTTGCATAGTTGAAAAAGTAATAATAGTTACTGTTGCCATAGTTATAAAGAAAACTCATGTTCACACACTACTGATTTGAATACCAATTTATTCACTCTTTCTGGAGGGAAATTTGGCAGTATATACATTAACTTGTTGAGATATATGTTATCATTAAGTTACTTTAAATCTAGGCCTCTGTTCTAATATATTAAAATATATGTAGTCTTATGCAGAATTATGAAAGTATTAAAATGATGTAAGTAGGTGAAATAGTGCCATTTGAGACAACATGAATGGATCTTGAAATTATTATGCCAAGCAAACTAAAAAAAAAAAAAAAAACGAGGTAAATTAAAATAAAACAATATGATTTCACTATGTGGTATATAAAACTGAAAACAACAAAAGAACAAGACAAATAAACAAAACTCATAGATACAGGTAATAGTTTAGTGGTTACCAGAGGGTAAGGGGGGAGGAGGTGGTAGATGAGAGTAAAGGGATGAAATATATGGTGATGGAAGGAGAACTGACTCTGGGTGGTGAACACACAATGTGATATATAGATGATGTATTACAGAATTATACACCTGAAATCTGTGTAACTTTACTAACAATTATCACCCCAATAAACTTCAATTAGTAAAAAAATGATGTAAATATCCAATAATGGGTTACCACTCTAATGTGTTAGAATATTTCTGTGTGACAATTTTATGGAAACTTCTAAGATGCTACATGGAAAACATGGGCTTCTTAATTTTCTCTCTGAAATCCTGCTGAAAATAGTATATGCATATTCATTAGAAAAGTCAGACCAGAGGTTATTTGAGAATTTTGGATGATTAGGTTATATTAATGGATATAGTCAGAAAGAGGAGGAATGAGGCACTTTGATCACAGATGAGAATTTTTTTCTCTAAAATGCAGAGAAATCTAACATCAGGATTAGCATTGGTAGGGAGCAGAAGTGAGAAAAGCCATAGATTGGTGTATTTATTTGCTGCAGGAATGACACAGAACACATTTAGAAAAAAAAAATGTCATTATGGCGAGAGAGTGAGGAGTGATTCATGGACATGGAGAGGGGAAAATTGTGACACATTAGAACGATTTTATTTGTCAATTGTGCCTCAATAAAGCTGAAAAAAAAAATAGATCCAGAGGCAAAATGTCCAGCTTTATTGAGCCGTTGTTGGGCAGTGCGATACCAGGAAAGTAGAAATCACTGAGTGACTCAACAATATTGAGGCCAACATTTCTACAGTTCATTTCCTCATGCTTGCTGCCTCCTGGAAGCCTAGAAGCTGCTTCAGCTCCAGGCATTAGGTTTGCCATTAAGTTAAAGAAACAAATATGAAGATCCATGTTAGTTTTCATATATCAGGAAAAGAAGCTTAAGCAGAACTCCAGCAGATTTTTAATGTAATGGCAAATAATTATCCTGGATGCAAGGAGATTAGGAAGATAGCCCACATCTCCTCTCTCAAAATCAGGGTTATCAAGGAAAAAAGCAGGAATATACATAGGAAACCCAGATGACAGTATGTGCAACAAAAATAAATTGATTTACATAATTGTCTGTAATATCTTTGTAGAGTAAACAAATATTCATGCTTAATTATACATTGCAGCATAAAATTACATATTTTAAATTATTCATTATCCTTTGAAAGTAGAATACATGAAAGATTGAAACAAAACAGATTATTAAGAGTGTTATTAATATACTCTAGAAATATTCTCTAAGGATTCTCATGCTACTTTAATATTATAAGCATAAATCACTGTACAATCCTATGTACTGGACTTATCAATTACCTCAGATCAGTAAAAGCACACAGATGTTGAAACGCCAATGGAAACAATAAGAACCAATTTAAAGAACCAGTTCTCTATATCCTTTAGCTATTTTTTCCTGATAGACTTCATGGGCAGACCATTTTAACTATACTAGCAAGCATCAGTTCTCTATTTTAACAGTAAGTTACACTTCCAAGAAACAATAGCATCAAGAGAAATTGAATCAAATATTTCAATTGGATGACATGGATCACTTGTTCAGAAACACCTCTGAAAATCATGTGTTCTATCTCCCTTTTCCTCAAACTGACTATTTCTAATAGGGGATATACATGCCTATAAATTATTTAAATGCACTATAAAGGTTAAACAATAAAAGACAACTAAGTAAAATAAAGCAATTATTTCTAGAATATCCTTTTAATGAGAATAAACAGTCATTTGGTCTCTTTATTTTCTTTAAATATAAAATATTTTTACATAATAATCATCATTTAAAATAATTTGTCCTCTTATATTACCTGAATGTATAATGTACAGAGTAGCTGCAACTCTTAACTATCAGCGTCCTTGGTTGTTCATTTTAAGAAGCTTGAGAGAAAATGTACAAAATAATTTGTTTAACAAAAATGATTTAAGCACCTTTTGTTAAAATTATATCAACATATATTTAGAAGTTATGATTTATAAAACAGGCAGATTTGTGGAAAGAAAAATTAAACGTCATGCACCCAAAAACTTAATGCTGAATATTGGTGGTTCACTTTTACAACATCATATGGCTGTTCTTTTTCTGCATATTTATTGCCAATCTTAAGAATGTATACCAAGTTTGTTTGAAATCAAATAACAGTAGTATCTGATTATACTATGATTCCTAAAACTTTTTTTAATGTGCTTTTTTTTACAGCAACTGCCAATGTGTCATTAGCTTTATTCTACAAAGTAATTTTAATATAAATGCACTGATTAATTTTTCATTAACTTATGAAAAAGGATTTCATGATGCTTTCTTTCTTACATATAATATTCTGAATTATATTGTTAGTATTCATCTGTCAATGGGATGTTTTTTTAAATTGAGGATACCTCAAATATTTTCTAAAGGGCATGTCTTTTATGAAGTAGACATTTAATAATTTATTTTGTGATTACAACAAGAATCTGTGTGGCACCAATTTTATTCTGAAGAGATATGCAAATTTTTAAATTGATATTTTAATGTTCCTTTGACATTAAGAAGTCCAGAAAAAAGATAAAGGCCAGAATATACACTGTATTGGCGTAGAATTAACCCGTGGTCATCAGCAGAAGGTGAAAGAACTCACAAGACTCAGAAAAAATAGGAAAGCAAGAAAGTTTTATTGAAGGTTGGCCAAAGGAGAATGCTCATGGCAGTGTCTAAAGATGGCTGCCGCAAGTAGTAAGGAGAGAAACAACACTGGCAGGGGGGCTTTGCTGGCGGAGATGGGGGGGGAGAAGGGGGAGTAGAGCCTTAGACAGCTACAGCTGGTTGCTGTTTAGCTGGGGTTTTATACACAGGATGCAGGGGGCTAGTCATCTTGCAGTTGTTTACCATTGCGGCTGGCCCCTTCTGAGAACTGTTGTCACAGTTGGCTTCCTCTGAAAATTGTCCTGGTGTTGGTTAGCCTGCAAGTGTAGTGCTAGCCAGGAGACTCAGAGCTAAGTGGTTCATCTTTAAGCTTATTCCTGTTAGCTCCTAGACTCGTTCTTACTAACTCCTTTTCTGAGTCATCATATACCATATACTATTTAAAATTAAATATTATTTAATATGAATATAGGAATGTCTTTAGACACACTCAGTACATATGCTTTTATGTGTACGCTCACATGTAGATTTACTGATGTCATTGTTTTGAATGTTTAAAGCCATACAGTGAAAATTTATATTTATGACAAGTCTTTTAAAGAAATCCTAATGTAGACTGAAAATGTGATGTTTCCCTACCTATCAAAAAATAAATAAAGCAAATCAGGAACTATACTGTCTTTAAGTTCAGAGAAAACATCCCCTTTGAAATTTGACATTCATTATTTTTAGCATTTTCAACACAAGAGTAAATAGTGACTGGATTGTTCAATACTATTTGGTGAATGGTCATATATATTGGCAAAAGATGTGAATATGAAAATTTTTTTGCCCTCATTTGTGATCTTCCCATTTTACTCTGAAATAAAACAGTTGTTTTTGAAAATAAGTGAGGAAAATTCTGAATTTCAGTTGCTCCTACAGATATAAACTTCCTAAAAATTATCCCTGAGTATCAATGATCATAATCATGTTTGTTATGAATATTGGATAAAATCCAATATATATGCACATGCATCACATAGTGGTTAAGATTATAATCATTGGCAAAATATTTCTCAGCTTCAAATTCTGGCTCCACTGTTGAGCTGTTTAACCCTAGGCAAGTTGCCTGACCTTCCTGTGTTTTTGATTCCTTATCAGTAAAAGTGGAATATTAAGTGGGCTTGCCTCATAGTATTATTATAGAAATCAAATGAGCTAATCTATATTAAGTATTTACAATTCCTGGCCCCTATCATATTGAAATATTTTAATATATATTATCTATTACTGTGCCTCAATGACACAGGCCATGTGTATATGCTTTGACTAAATTACTGCTTCACATTTGATGATTGGTATTAGTACCTTACTGAATGTTCTTTTATATCTTCATATTTCAATGACATTTGTATTTGAAAAGAATTGGAAGATTTTTTTTTGAGCCATGTCCTTTGATTTTATTCTGCTTTATTTGGCACAACTGTTATCATTTACGTATTAATGTCACCTCAACTCATTTCTTACTAACTTCTTTCCACCAGCATTTTTGTAATTAAGAAAGCAAATAATGGCACTGAAATCTAGTGACAGTAGCATGCTAAAATTTTGCTATCCATGTAGTCTGTATTCTTCAAGATTGTCCCAATAAAACATAATACTAAAGTAAAACCGCAGAGAATATGCCCTCAGGCTTCTGAAAATGTTTCAGAAAGTTTATTTTACAAAACTGTTCCTGGGAAAACTTCTGCTTTGAAATATTTGTACAGGTTCCCAAAGTTGGCTTTATTTAGTTAGTATATGAAACTGTTGGGACTGGGGCATGACCCGTTAATTTGTGTATGTTACACTTCAAAAAAATCAAATTAGCAACACACAACTGACACAGCAGCTTTACAACTAACTCCAACAAAATAATTAATATTTTTGATACTAGGTATATAATTTTGAGTACTTTGATAATATACTCATTATATAAATATTTTCATAAATTATGTAATCACTACTGCAGTGATTTAGACATTTCACGTATGTCTCAGATATAGGCAGTATCTATATTTTAAAAATTATAACAAGAATGAAAGTGAAAACTATGCACAAGGAAATAAATAAGATAAAAAATAACCATTTAAAAATTTCTTACAGAAATATAATATTTACTTAATGAGGTATAATAACCTACACTATTTCTCTGTGAGATGTTTTCTGTAAACCATTATATAAATGGTGGTCACTTCTCTAAGGAAAGCAGGGAGGGACATCTTTTGATATAATAAAGCTTTAAGAGTTGGGGGAGAAACAGATTCACTGCTTTTACTCTGCATAATAAAGAAATCCTATATAAATTTATAATTATCTCCTCTTAATTACCTTGTCTTAAAATGCCAGAAGTTTATGTGGGTAATAAGCTTTTACATATTAAAGTGGAATCCACAGCTTATATTGTGCTTGCTATCTTATAACTCCACTAGACACTTTCTGCTTTTCAGTCAACATTCATACATGCACTTAAACCCTTTTTTCTCAAATAGAGCCTTTTCAAAATGTCTGTCTTTTATACAAATAGTCTGCATTAGTTTTTCTCTTTTAGAAGTAAAAAAGAAAAATCAGTCTAAATATGTGTGTGTCCTTTATCTGTCTCCACTCTCTCCCCACAAAATACCACAATACAGAGTAATCTTCAAAAATCCCCATTTCAAAACCTTTAAGTTAAAGTTCTCTAGTTCTTCAGAATCAAACCCAAATTCTTTCCAATGATTTTCACCGCTCTCCATTTTTTATTTCCTTTTTTTTTCTTTTCTTCTGTCCATCAGCACAACTGGCTGGTACCCCTTCCAGAAGTTCTGGTTCAAGGTCTAGTGCCTAATAATTTACATTTTTAATAGGTCCCTAAATAATACTTACAGTCTGGGGACCACACTTTGTGAACCAATTGCTCCAAATAAACCATGAGTTACAACCACACTCCCTTCTCTAAATTGCCATAATTAACCCTCCTTTGGTCCTAAGCTACTTTAGCCAATTTTTAAAAATCATTTTGGGCCTCTATATTTTTAGTGTTATAATTGCAGGGAAAACATTATAAATATCTCTTATTAGGGCTATAGAGAATACCATACACAATTTATATAAGTAGTAAATAATTTCTCTTCCTATTAAAGGTGATAATCATTAAGTTATTTAAAAATGTTTTGTAGGCAAAATGTAATCCTGCAGCATTTTTAGCTTATTAATATCTTAAATTATTTTTCAAATGACTATTTAAAATGTTTCCTGGAACATTTTATTCATTTTGAAAGCCAATGAGGCTTTCATGAGAGATTAATCATGCTTTGTATTCTTTTCTGCTTTACATCGTAAAATTGATGTTTTTAATAGCTCTTTGATGTGTAAAATTGTTCTAATATCTGTGAAGTTCTGTGGGGCCTTTAAAGCCCTTTGGACATTACGAGTTCATTTTCTAAGCAAGGGATAATGAAAATAAGTAGAAATGTTTCTCTCTCTCTCTCTCTCTCTCTCTCTCTCTCTCTCTCTCTCTCTCTCTCTCTCTCTCTCTTTTAGTTTACATTAACTTGTGAAGTCATATTGGTTTAAGTAAACCCAACTTTTTAAAATTATTTTCTCTATTATAAAGGTCTTTAAAGTACTTGAGGGCCCAGTTAATGAAAGGATGTAAAAAAACTTAACTGCCTTAAACAACTAATGTAGTCTATTAGATGGGTTAAAAAGAAGGGGACAGACACATCCTCTCTCTTTTGTCATTGATTCAATGTATGAACTTGGAGAGTCAATTAATTCTTCAGGTGCCCAGATTTATTTTGAAAAATGAGATTAAGGGTGGATTTTATACAAAGTTGATGGTACCAATTAAATCTTGAGATCTTTAGAACACAGTTAAAAAAAAAACTTCATATTTTGTAAGATTAACCCCCAAATAATGACATTTTTCTTATAAAAGTATATTCAGAATCTGGGAAATTATATTTATGAAATGGAAAATGCAAATTTGAATTCTGCAAATTTCTCAGTTACTTCAAAGAAATAAAGGAAGTGGAACCATGTAAAAATGCAACTTGTTAATTAATGCCACATGCTATAGTTATACATTTAAAATATGTTTAGTTGTAGCAACTACTATTTATTGAGTTCTTTTGCATAAATCCTGTGGCAATTTGGCATGATCAATTTATCAGGTGTTTTGGTTTTTTTTTGTATTCAAAATCAGAATGGCTTATGATATTCACTGATATTTTAATGTAAATAATAACATTATAGATTTGTCATTTGTGGTAGGCAGAATTCTTAAAATACTTTCTCCTTTCCAAAGATTCCTAATACCTGGTTATTCAATCAAGCACTAATCTAGATTCTGCTGTGTAGGGCCTTTGCAGATGGAATTATATTTACTAGTCAGGTATCCTTGCAAAAAAGAGATTATGCTGATTATCCAGGTGTGCTCAATGTAATCACAGGATAACTTTAAAGTAGAAGAGGAATGCGGAAACATCAGGGATATCCAAAGAAAGAACAAGGGAGAAGGGACATAAGTAGAAGAGATCAGAGATATTCACAGTATAAGATGGAGTTAACTAGTCATTGCTGTGATTGAAGGTGGTGTAGAAGGGCCATGAGTCATAAATGCAGGTGGCCCCTTGAAGGTAAATGACCCTAAGCACTGGCTAGTAAACAAAGGGGAATTCCAATCCTGTGGTTTCAATAGAACTAAATAGTCCAAACACCCTGGAGGAACCTGGAAGTAGATTCATCCCCAGAAACTACAGACAGAGACACAACCCTGCTGACATCTGATTTTTACCTTGTGAAAAAACAGAGAAGAGTGCCAGTCGAGCCATGTTGTGCCTAGGCTTTGACTTAAAGGAATGTGAAATAATAAAAGGATGCTTTAAGCTGCTAAATTTTCTGTAACTTGTTATGGAAACATTTAAAACAAAAACCCAAAAACTAATATCTCATTTGGTAAGTTTTGTAGTCGAATTTTTATTGAGGAATGCTAATATATACATACATA
>NW_017732034.1:302153-308063 GCF_001890085.2 Hipposideros armiger
ATCTGATATTGTTTTACCTTTTATTTGGTGTGTGGAAGGTGTGCGGAAGAGGGGGTAGTCTTATACAGCGAGTATATAACAAACTCTGTATTTTGAGTGGAAATGTTAGGGGGTCGTCTTATACGCCCAGTCATCTTATACGCCGGCAAATAGGGTATATAAAACATTTTCCCAGACCCATAGATGTACAACGCAAAGACTGAGTCCTAATGTGCACAATGGGCTTTGAGTGATAATGATGTGTCAATGTAGGTTTATAACTATAACAAATGTACCAACCACTCTAGTGGGGCTTGGTGATAAGAGGGTGGCTACTCGTGTATGAGGCAGGATACATGAGATACTTCTCTACCTTCCTCTAAATGTGTTATCTCTCCTTTTTACTCTTTACAAAAATTACTTTATTCTAGCCTCAAATTCATTCTCAGAAGGATTAATGTGATAGAATATGGATTGTTTATTTGTAAGAAATCGCCTTGTAAAAAAAACAAAGTTTCTAGGTTAGGGGAAATAACATTATTTGATTATGTGCTTATGTTTACAAGATTCATTCTCTAGTATAATAAACTGGACAATGTATTGGAAAGATAATTGAAAAAATATGTCTAGAGAGTTGGTTTGTCCATCAGATAGTCATTCAAGCAAAACATTCATATGCACACACAGCTTGAGCAGCATTTAAAAAAAATCATTGTTGATCAGACTAGCAAACTCTGAATTATTCAGTGTATAGATTAGCGCCAAAAGAAGAAAAATAAAACATATTGATCTTAAATGTGCACTCACATTTCCTTTATGCTGAAATATACGGTAAAGCAATGGTTTATTATTGTATAAAAAGCGATTTGGGTCAGCTCCTATTTGCTGCACCCAAAACTTTGACACTATTAGAAACAAAGTATGTCTTCATATTTTTTATTTGTTACTAGTGTATTTTAATCTCGTTTTGAAATGCTAAGAATTATAGCAAATATGAAACCATCTCACTTTCTCACACCTTTTTTCCTTACAAAAAAAAAAAAAGATAGAGGTCATGACTTGGCCTTCCGGGTTATTAACAATATTTGACACATACTGGGTTGGTTGTTTCTTAGCATAAATAATCCTAGCAACTATTTAATTACAATGATCTGCATTGAGCTGCAGCAAATTCACAATTTAAGGAGCAGCCCATGGCCAAGGTAGCCACATCATGGTGGGGTGAGCTGGGGACTTGGGTTGCGGAAGCCTACTAAGATTCTGGAGCGAAGGAAGCCACCTGGGGCCTTGGGTGCTGCCTGGGGCTGCCGGAGCTGGCAGCCACCAGGTGAACAGGAGGCCTGGGTTTGTGGGAACCGGCAAGGAGCAGGAGTCATCCAGGTACTGGGTGTGACCGGCTCCGGGGTCCACGGTGACGGCATTGACTCACTTCATTCTCCTTCCCCACAACAGTGTCTGTGCTGGGCTGCCCAGGATTAGGGGGAGTTATAATGGGGTATCTATTTTTCTTTTTTTCCTACCATTTTCAATGTGTCATTTTTTTTCCCCTGTGCTTAACCTAGGCTCTATAATCTCTCACCTGAAATCCTTAGTTCTTGTGACCAGTTCTGTGTTTGTTCAAAGCCCCATACTTAAGCAGGATTTTGTCTTACAAGAAACAGGAGATTATAGAAGACAGAAGTTTTTACTCTTACCTTTAGAAATTTTACAGATATGGATATGGATGTGGATAGATCCCTCTCTCNTTTTGTTATTGGGGAAAGGGAACAGCCAAGTTATTGTCCTTGAATCTTAGTTGTGGAGGGCACAGCTAGGTTAGCTCCAAATCCAATTGCCATCTGGCCACCATCAGTACCTCATGGCAGCTCAGCTCAAGCTGCTGTGTTCAATCCTAGTTGCAGGTGGGCGTGGGTAGCCAACCATCCCATGCAGGAGTCCAACCGGCAACTTTATTGATAGGAGCACGTGCTCTTACCAGCTGAGCCATCCTGCCGCCTGTTGGCAACTCAGCGGCAGCTCAGCTCGGGCACAGCTCACTGGCCCATGTGGGAATCAAACCAATGACCCTGTTGCTCAGAGCTCGCGCTCTTAACCAACTGAGCCACTTGGCCAGCCCCTGATGAATTACTCTTATTCAGAGAGTTAAATAAGTAGAGACCATAAATGCTAAAATAATTATAACAACATTCAATGTATGTTGCAAGTATGTTTATGAAGTTCAAATCTTAAAAAAATAAAAGATTCAAAGGGGTCCCACGTGTAAGGAGCTTGGAAGCTGCCACTTCATCCTAACAACAGGTGAAAAAGCTGAACAAACTAAAAAATCAGTAATTCTTCTTAGATAATCAAGAGATATGATGTCCAAGGGAAAACCTCTGCCCCCCAAATTGGAGAGAATGACAGGATAATACAGATGGCTCCTGATTCAGGATGGGTACTAATGATATTTTTGGCTTTAGGGTGGTGAAAAAGTGATACCTATTCAGTAGAAACCATACTTTATTTTGAACTTTGATTTTCTCCCGGGCTAAGGATCTGTGATATGATACTCTTTTGGGATGATTGGCAGTAGTAGCAAGCCACAGCTCCCAGTCAGCCATGAGATCATGAAGGGAAACAACCAATATTTATCGTGTATTGTATTGCTAACATTTTGGAGGTATTGTGTTTTGTGGTTTCATATCCCATCATGTCTACAAAATTTCTATCTGTATCTACTACTAATAAGCAGAAAAGGAAGACAATTAATTTTGATATAATACTCAAGAAAATTGCCCAACTGTAGTCTAATGTAAGGTTTCTGAGCATGTTTAAGGTAGGCTAGGTTAAGCTAAGATGTTCATCAGGTCAGGTGAATTAAATGCATTTTTGACTTACAATATTTTCAACTTACAATGGATTTATCAGGACATATCCCCATCATATGTCAAGGAGAATCTGTATAGGAAAATAAAATACTACAACAAAAATGTCTATGGACACCAGTGCTGTGGTAGGAAAACTTGAATTGTAATTGACTAATTGTTGCAGGCTAGATGTAGACAAGAGTGAGTGTTCAAAACTCCAGGGCAACCCAGTCATTATGGTCCCACAGAATGTGAGATGTACATCCAGGGACTCAACCAGGTTTCCACAGTAATTATCATGGGAAAAGGAACCATTTTGAAATATGTCACAGTGCTCTGTTCTTAATAAGCTCTGCTTTCTGGGGACACTAGTAAACCAGAGCCTAGCCTACTGCATTGTTATCAGAGCCCAACTGACCTAGGGGGTAAGGAAACATATGTAAAATTCATAATCTAGAGGCATAGGACACTGAAATGCTGACATCTAACCATAGGACTCTAGAATACTTCCTCTTGTATATACCTCACCACCACATCACTGAAGGCCTATTTACAACTGATCCTTTTCATGGTACATCATGTCCGCTATCAAGAAAAATTTATAAGGCATATCGGAAGGCAAAACAAATAAACACACAAAAAACACTTAAAAGAAAGTATCAGAACCAAATATGGCAGAATGTTAAAATTATCAGACTGGGAATTTAAACAAATACTATTAATATGCTAAGGGTTTTAATGGATAAAATAGACAGCATCCAAGAACATATGGGCGAAGCAGGCAGAGAGATGGGAATGCTTAGAAACAACCAAAAAGAAATGCTAGAAATCAAAAGCACTAACAGAAAAGAGGAATGCCTACATTGGGCTCATTAGTAGACTGGACATGACGGAGGAAAAATCTCTGAGCTACACGATACCTCAAAACAATGTTTAAAAACTGAAAAGCAAAGAATACAAAGAATAAACAAACAAGCAGAACAGAATATCCAAGGATTGTGGGACAACTACAAAAAGTATAACAGGCACATAATCAGAATATTAAAAGAAAAAATAACCAAAGAAATATTTGAAGCAATAGTGACTAAAAAGTTTACCAAATCAATGCTAGACATGAAACCACAGATCACAGATCCAGGAATTTCAGAGAACACCAAGCAGGATAAATGAAAAACAACAAAAAACAAATAAAACAAAAAGTGACAAATGACACTTAGGCATTTTTATGCTTAGAAAAGTCAATGATAAAGAAAAAATCCTGAAAGAAGCCAGAAGTAAAAACAATTCATCTGTGGAGGAGCAAAGATACGAATGAAATCTGAATTCTCTTCAGAAACCATGCAAGAAAGAAGAAAATGGTGTGAAATATTTCAAGTGTTGAGTGAAAAACAAACAAAAAACACCAACTTAGAATTCTGTACACTGTGAAATTAAACTTCAAAATGAAGGAGAAATAAATATTTTCAGACCAACAAGAATGAAGATAATTTGTTACCTATAGACAAAACTTGCAAAATATTTGAAAATAAGTTTTTAGAGAGAAAGAAAATAATATACATCAGAAACTCAGATCTATAAAAAGTAAAGAAGAGCATCAAAGAAGGAATAAGTGAAGGTAAAATAAAAACTTTTTCTTAGCATAATTGAAATAACCGATAACAGTTTGTTGAAAATAATAGCAATGATTCATTTCATTATGTATATCTAATACATATGCTTATGCATGTTTATATATAAGTGAAACGAACGACTGATATGTTATAAGGAACAGGAGGGAGGAATTAGGATTATTTTATTATTATGAAGTACTGACACTACCCATGAAGTGATATATAGTTATTTGAAAGTGGACTTGGGTTAATCGTAAATATTTTTGCAAACTCTAAGGTAACCACTAAAAAAGAAGGGAAAATGCTAAGAAAGAAGGGAAAATTAATTCATGTAGTATGCACAATTAAAACCATAGGCAGGAAAAGAATGGAAAGCAAGAATAGAAACTAAGAATAAGGGTAACAAATAGAAAAAGGGTACAACCCATGAAAGAACTAATTGATAAGCTGGACTTCATTAAAATTAAAACTTCTGCTCTGCAAAAAACCAATATCAAGAAAATGAGAATACAAGCCATGGACTGGGATAAAATTTTACAAATGACAAAACCAAATAAAGATTGTCACTCGAAAACTATAAAGAACTCTTAAAACTCTACAATAGGAAAGCAAACCATGTGGTTAAAATTGGGCCAAAGATCTTAACAGACTCCTCAGCAAAGAAGTTACCCAGATAGCAAATAAACATATGATAAGATGCTCTACAGCATGTGTCATCAGGGGAATGCAAATTAAAACAGCAATGAGATATCACTGCACACCTATTAGAATGGCCAAAATCCAGAAGACTGGCAACACCAAATGCTAACAAGGATAAAAGCAACAGAAACTTTGATTTGTTGCTGGTGAGAATACAAAATGGCATAGTCACTTTAAAAGATAGTTTGGCAGATTTTTACAAAATTTAACATACTCTTGTCATACAATCCAGCAACCATCCTCCTTCAAATTTACCCCAAGAAATTTAAAATTTAAATCCACTCAAAAACCTGCACATGGATGTTGATAGCAGTTTTATTCCTAATTGCTCAAACTTGGAAGCAACCACGATGTCCTTCAGTAAAGTGAATGGCTAAATAAACTGTGGTACACTCAGACAATGAAATGTTATTCAGTGCTAAAAAGAAATAACTTATCAATCCATGAAATGACATGAAGAAAATGCAAACACCTATTACTAAATGGCATGAGCCAATCTGAGTGGCTACATACTGTATGATTCCAACTATATGATATTCTGTAAAACTATGGAGACAATGAAAAGGTCAGTGGCTGCCAGGGTTTAGGTGAGAGGGACAGATAAATAAGGGGAGCACTTAGGAATTTTAGGGCAGTAAAAATACTCGATATTTTACTCTCTTGGTGGATATATCTCAATACCGTATTTGCCGGCGTATAAGACGATTTTTTGGCCCTGAAAAATATGCCTCCAAGTGGGGGGTCGTCTTATACGCCAGGTACACTTCAGATAGACT
>NW_017732034.1:310493-311482 GCF_001890085.2 Hipposideros armiger
AAGAGAAACGGATGAAATAAAGAATGACTCCAGAGGAAAAGCCACAGATTCTGAGGCCTGGGCTGACAGCTACATACTTGGGCTGACAAGATGAGCCCAGAGAACAGACAGTTGAGCCACAGAAAATTGTTCTCAGGCCTAAAAATCTAATGGAATTTACCCTCCTGGATTTTGGGCTTGCCTAGGACCCAGTTTCCTTTTTTTCTTCTAACTGTTCCTTTGTGGAATGGGAATACTATTGTATTCCTGTCCAACAATTATAATTTGGGAGTGAATAATTTGTTTCATGGTATCACAGGCCCAAGATGAAGAGAAATTTTGCTGTTGGATTGACCATACCTGGAGTCTCACACATAATAAATGTTTTATATATAAAAATACGTGTGATTATATGATATATAGTATATATCAAAATGTTAATGTGATCAATTTATTAGTATATAATTAGTAACAATTTAAATGGTCTCCTCAATGTTTATGGCAAAGCCTGCATTTATTTTGGTACATGTTTTTAGGTTGTTGTCACCTTGAAACAGCATAGAGTAATAGAATTAACACTGCAGTTTGAATTAGAAGTCCTAAGCCCCTCTCCTAGTAACAACATCACATGTTCATCTGTTTTCTCATCATAAAATGCAGCTAAAACTTGCATCAAAATGATGATATGAGTCTAGCACTGTATCTGATATTAAAGTATAGCATCCATAAATAAATGCTATATGATGCTGAATGTTTGTGAAAGTTGCAATATCACTTTTATGGAGGACCATTTTAGCTGGAGAAAAGGGTAATCAGTATGACAAAAACTATGATAAAATAATATGAAAATCACAAGCTCAATTTAAAAAAAAAACCTCTGTCTTTTGAGAGGTAATTTGTCACAAAGAAGGTGAAATTATATTAAAAAGTTACACTCATGTTAAAATTATGTTAACATATTAAAAAGTTTCTAGATCTGATAGTAAAATAGACAATGAGGTAGATGGAGG
>NW_017732034.1:313163-314826 GCF_001890085.2 Hipposideros armiger
GCCAGTTAAGATGCAGCAGAGTGTCATAGCTCATAGCATGAAAGTCTCGGTTTAAGTTTTGGCTCTCCTGTTTATTAGCTTTGTGACCTTGGGCATGTTATTTAATCTCTCTGTGCCTGAATTTTATTATGTATATATGCCCCATAAAGTTGCTGTGAGGATTAACTGAGTTAATACATGTAAAATAACCTCATGGTGTCTGTCCAATGGTAAATCCTCAATAAATGTGATTTATTTGTATTTTGCCTATGTCTTAACCCTGTAAGACTTTCAGGGGACCACTTATAGTCTCTGCTCTCCAGTTGCCATGTCTATAAGAAAAGTAGGGTAGACCAGATAAACTGCAGCATCAGTTCACTGTCTGAGGTATTAATAGATGAAAGAATGAGGTAGATAAAAGATTGATGCCCTCCCTTCTGCAGGGGGAGCTAGGTCATTTTACCCGTATTTCAGCAGGTTGTGGAACTGTTTAGATCAATTAAATATGGCAGAACTGAGGCTGTCCTAGTTTTAGACACCAACCTTAACAAACTAGAAGCTTACACATTCTAGCTCTTGGAACACCAGCACTTAGCATCCAGCCATCATGTTATGAGGACAGGAACTGAGGCCTCCAGACCAACAGCATGAGCTGAACTCCTAGCTGAAAGCCAGTTCTATCTTGTCAGACACGTATGTATACCAGCTTTCTTGGAAATGAGTCCTTCAGCTCCAAACAAGCTGCTATTAGAGTACTCTAGTTGTCACTAGAGTAGCAAAGACATGCCATCCCCAAGGAACCCTACCCAAATGCAGATTTGTGAACCAAATGAATTGTTGCTGTTTTTAAGCTATGTTTTAGAGTGCTATGTTACACACTAATACATAACTAAAACATGCATCTTATTATTTCAGCACCCTCTATGTATTTTCTGAATAATAAATTCTGCCATTTAATTTTACTGGAAACAAACTATAGATAGTAAGACTGAAGCATTCACAATAATGAACAGATTTGTAAATGGGGATTTTATTTTTGTATCAAAGTCCTCAATCCTTATTTATGTCATAGTTTAATGCATGATTATGCTCTTCAACAGACTCTCCTGAAATTTGGAGTACAGCTAGTCCTTGAATAATGTAGTTTCATTCAACATAATTTCATTGTAATGTTGATGAGAGAGAAAAAAAGAAAAGAAAAAAGATTCCTGGCTGGGCCACTGTCTACGTGGGGTTTACACATTGTCCCCATGTCTGTGTGGGTTTTCTTCGGGTACTTGGGTTTCTTCCCACATCTCAAAGATGTGCACGTGAGGTGAAATGGTATGTCCAAACTGTCCCTGTCTGAGTGAGCCTGGGTATGGGAGTGTTACCCAACTCAAGAGGTTTGCTGCTTGGGATGTTCTAATCTAAGAATGAGATGGGGCTGTTGTTAAGTAGTTTTATTTGTTGCAAATAAAGGAGTTGGGATTCACACCCAAAGCTCTGTCTCAGGGAAGGGAGACTTAGCCATTGTTTATACATGCTATTTGGTTGATTTATTTGCAGTTGGTAACGCTTAATGTTAGATCTCTGTCAAGTTCATTCTGTTTACAACTATGTGTACAAAATATGTACTGTGCTCCATTTTAGCATTTAGCAAGAATAGCAATAATAAGAACTGCCCAGACCCTGAGACCCTCAT
>NW_017732034.1:315987-319289 GCF_001890085.2 Hipposideros armiger
TATAGCATAGCAGGTCTGCAGTTCACAAGCTTTTTCTTTGCCTAGGTTTCTTAACATAGATTATAGTACACACACTCCCAAGTTCCTATAAAGACAACTGACCTATTAATTTATGTAGTGTTTAGCTCAGTGCAGTACGTGGTTCATTATAAGCATTTAACAAATAAGCATTAAACAAATAATTGTAAATAATTATAAAAGAAGAAGCAGTTACAGAAAGGAAGAATAATACTGAGGTACTATCACAATAGTGAAGAGTGAACACGCACAGCTGCTTCTTACTATGTGCTAGGCTTTATTTTAAGTACTTCATATTTATTAACTCATTTAATCTTCAAAACACTCTAAGACTTTGGTGCTATTACTATCCCCATTTACAGATCAGAAAACTGAGGCACAGAGAGGTTAAATAGATTCTCCAAATTCACACAATTCTGAAGTCCAAGCTCATAAACATTTCACTAAATTGCTTTTATTAAATATGCCTTCATCTCGCTGTAAATCAGCGTTTTCCACCCTGCAGAGGCACATCCTTCTATGAATCAAGCTGGAGTGATCCATGCAGGCTATGTTCAAATCATACCCATTACTCCTTGCTCAAGCTCATGGCTATATGAGCTTTTGTAAAGTTTATTTTTTTTCCAGGGGGGTTACATAGTAGATACATTCAACATTTAAAAGTGTTGGATTTTCAAAATAACTGAATTTATTCCTAACTCTGAGACAGAGAGGTAAATTCCAAAATGCCTCCAAAATTACATTTCTGTTAGTTTTGTCCTTAGATTAAGATTTATTGTTTGGATTAGAGTATCTCTGTATATTATAACTACTCAAAAAATAATTTCTGCCTACCATTGAAGGCTGTTAACACAAAGTTCCACAATGCAGCCAGAATGTACATGTATGTATGTGTGTGTGTANTTTGGGTCTTTATTTGGAAGTTTGGTGATGTTTTTGTAACCAGAGCTAGGCCCTAGAAATTTAACTCTTGTTTGTATCAATAAGCCTATGGCCAAATTTGTTTCATTATACATTGTTTCACATAAAGTCTCAGTTTTCAAGAACCTATTGATGGTGTTAAGTGTTACTGTGTAATACATTGTTGTGTGGATTTACTACACCTTAGTTTACGATTTCTTTTAGTCCGGAAAAGATAGAAAACATTGCTTATTTACTTTTGTAGACCTCTCCTTGGTAGATTTATGTCAAGAGTTATTTCAAATATTGCTTTTTTTGTGTATGATTTGACTTTATTAGCCTAACAACCTATCATCACTCAATGATTGTAGTTCAACATCATTGGAGCCACCAAGGGCAGGAAAGGCTGGATTGCTGTTTCATTGCAGGTGATTTGCATTATTCATCTAAGTGCTTTCAAGGACCTCCTCTAACTAATACCTCAGAGGCCTAACTTCTCTTTGCTCACATCAAAAGCATAACACTGTGAGTGGGATAGGGAAGAGATTTCATCGAATTTGAGGACTAACTGAAATGATGTATCCCTTTTGGTAAACGCCTTGCTTCATGCATCTTTTAAATAGCTAAGGTCAATTAGCTAGAATTAGAGTTGCATATGTAAATATACATACATATATGTATGGTTGCATAATTAGATCCTTAGGGGGCACAGCATCTGCATTTAAAGTCCAGCAGTCATAAAGAGGTTTTTGTGAGCACGCTAAGGAGAGGATGTGAAGACTGGTGGGTCCAGTCCTACAGTGGAATCTGCCATTCCTCAGGCAGTGTCAGGGGGGGGGGCATCTGTGAGACAACTGTTTGAGCCCAGAAGATAATAGCTGCCTCCCTGAAACAAGAGCCATTAGGACAGTGGACCTCTATATTCCTGAGTCTCGGATGGGTTCTCAAGCCTTTCATGCAAGAAAGCATCCTGTGTTACTCATCTGAGCTGCCTGTTTTCCTGATTATTCCAATGAACCAGGACAGGAAAAGAGGTGGAACAAATGATCTGAATGTGCAAATTATGCCACATATTTTCATATTTCCCTAGTGAAAACATTAAAAATTGAGTTCCACCTAAATGTGTTATATAGTATAGTTTTTTTTTAGGATGTGCTGGAGAAATTTTGTTCATTCAAAATGATCAGTCTGCACCAAAAGAAATGTTGATGCTTTACAGACAGTTCTGTTAAATTGAATCCATTGAAATTCACCTTGACCTTGTAATGCCACAAATCCCTACTCTGGATAAAGACACCAGCGTGTAGGTCCTTAGTCCACATATATAAAAATAATAGATTTTAATTCGGTTCTTGCTGTGACTTCTGCTATGATCACAGATGATCTTCAGGTACTGAAATCCAATGAGCTCCAAACTAAAATTTAGCAACTCTGTAGTTTTAAATGGGGTGGGGGTGAAGATGAGAGTTAAATTGTGAAGCATTGATATAAGAGATGCAGTGAAGGCAGAAAATGTGTGAGCATTAAGTCCTTTTATTGCTCATTTTACATTTCATCAGGCACCACATGGCATGAGAACATGCTGTCTTCCTTCATTTCCTTGCTACCATGACTGAGCTGCCCTGCTCCTGGCTGCTGGCTTTTTTAAAAGTCACAGTCCTTAGGGGGCTACCTAATACTGTAAGGATAAGATTGATGAGGATTCCCTGAATAAGGTTAAGATTTGCACACTGAAGATAATCTTATTTTGTTTAATACTGGCTGTGTGAAAAGCAATGTAAATAAAATCATTTTATCTGAGGCTATGTATTCTCAAAAGATGCATCATGGTGTACTTTAAATCTAATGCATTTACAATTGACGCTAACAAACAAGAAAAAAGTTTCTTTTACAGATTTTGAAGTATGTATTTTTAAATAATGATTGTCATTTTTAAATATACAAACACAGATTTTTAGATTGACATATTTAGCAGGGGGTCTGTATATGTTCATGTGGAAATGAGCAATTTAAGACACCTGACATATTGAATGGAGCAGTGTGTTCCAATTTAGGTAACTTCCATGTCATTTGAGGGCAAAACTATTGTCAATTATGCTCTAGCTTTCATAATAGATTATTATGACAGCCAATTTGATATTGCATTATGCATATTAGAGACAATTACTGATGTGGTTTTGTTTTTGCTTTTGTTATCATAGAATGCTATGAAAAACAAGTTCCATATGTGAAGATGTTTCTGAAAGGCTTTATTCAACAGGGCTCAGTACTGGTAGAGTACCATGCTAGCATGATAGGGATGTGGGTCACAGCAAAGAGAAATCATAGTGATGATGGGTGATTTTATTTGAATTACAAGCAATTTCCTCTTCATAATAAGATAT
>NW_017732034.1:320249-321303 GCF_001890085.2 Hipposideros armiger
AAATAATTTATTGATCTAGATTTCTACAGTATAGCAAGACCTGACCTTGTATTGGTGGATATAAGAACAGACATGATAGAACATTGGAGAGCCTTTATTTTCTAATACCTTGATTGGGAGAGTAAACAAGTTCCTGAAAGCTTCCTAGATGGACCATCAAGAAAGTTATTTTGCATCAATTGTTACTTGCTACTGTCACTATTAAAAAAAAATATTTCTCTCTTCATTCAGTACAGCACCATTTTATAAGCATATCAGTAATGAATGCTACAATAACTAACTGCATAAAATATCTAATCGATTTGATTTTAAGACTTTAGTCATCAAAGCATAGTCAATCCATTTTCACATGCAAAATATTGTAAACCTCAGAGGATTTGCTTTAAAGTTAAGAGGGGAAAGACAAATTTATTAAAAATTTTAGCACCCGTAAGCGATGCAAATAAGAGATCAAAATCATCATATGAGAAATGATTTAGGCCATATATACAGGAATGTGATAGTGTGGTCTTTGAACAACGCAGCAAAATGGGAGAACTCGACAATTACTAAGTAGTATTCAGATGTGCAGAGAGAAAGTTAATGAGTATTATAGGCAAGCAATTTATACAAGGGGAAAATGACAAAAGTCTGTGCGAAGTATGGGACATACTCAAGAGTATTTTTCTTTTGACAATTTTCTAATAAATACATTGACTCTTTTCTTAAATTCATCTTTAAATAGCAATCATGAAAAAGGATGAGTTATGACTCTGTACCAGAAAATCTGTGTATTGTTTTGCAGATATTGATCTATTTATCTCCATGTATACAACCCTACCTTGCTTAATTCTCAATATGAAATCTGAGGCACAGAGAGATAAATTGATTTGGCCCAGACCACCAATTTTACTAATTAATTAATAGAAAAAATTTCCAAACCAGGATATTTGGTTTCAGACACTACACCCTGGATATTTATATTCTGTCCCAAATCCACTTTGAAACACTACAGATTCTTTAAAACAAAAAATAATATTTTCTTTATTGTTATCCCTGTCAAATTCACATGGAA
>NW_017732034.1:327058-327828 GCF_001890085.2 Hipposideros armiger
TTCTTTCATGTAACATCCTAAAGTCTTTCCTATGTTAATAAAATTCTGTATCTAATTAGACACACCTAGCTGAGGATTATCTAAAGTGAAACTGTAGTGATTTAGGAAATTATTTTCTGTCAATAAGCTTCGCTTTCAAAGACATTGTACTTTCTATATTAATATCCTCTTGTACTAATCAAAAGCTGAATAGTGACTATTTCTCTTAGCACTCCAGTTATATCAGAACTAATAACATTCAGCCTTCACCAAGACTTAAGAGAGATAAATGTCTTGGCTGACAAGGAAGAATATGTTATATGGGGAAATGCAAAAGAGAAAAGCCAACTAACCAATTTCAGAAAGTATTGTCCCAATTTTATTCTAATCAATTGGCAAGTTCGAGGAGTTCAGAAAAAGAGGTAGCGTTAATTTAAAATTAATTGGTATATTAGAGACTGGGTGGCTGAAACAACAGAAATTTATTTTCTTACATTTTCACAGTCTGGAAACCCCAGATCAGGAAGGTGCTGGCCGGGTTGGCTTTCACTGAGGCTTCTCAGTTTGTTTGTACAACCACCCTCTCCCTACTGTGTCCTCACATGGTTATTCCTGTGTGCCTGTGTGACCATGGTGTGTCTCTCTTTTTTTTTTTTTTATAAGGACCCCATTCCTATTAGATTAGGGTTCCACTCTTATGGCTTCATTTAACCTTAATTACCTCTTAAAAGGCCTTATTTCCAAGTATAGTCACATTGGGAATTAGAGTTTCAACAAATAAATTTGGTAGG
>NW_017732034.1:329159-335923 GCF_001890085.2 Hipposideros armiger
TGATGATTAGTGATGTTGAATACATTTTCATGTACCTGGTGGCCATTGGTATGTCTTCTTTGGAAAAATCACCTATTCAGATTTTCTCTGGATACATTATTTTCTTATGTGTAATCACTCTCTCTGTCTCTGGTAGTATGCTTTACTCTTGAATTCTGCTTTATAAAATATTAATATACACACTTCTCTCATTTGATTGTTTACTCAGTATACCTTTTTCATTCTTTTACTTTCAAGCTGCTTATAATGTTATTGGGTTGTCGGAAAAGTCATGACACATGTTTCAGCAGATGGCACTAGTTCATTTTTGGAAGTACTAGAGTCATTCACATCTATGTTATTGCTATGTCATTTGACAGCTGACAGTTCTAGCTTCATTCTAGAAAACAATTGAGTGATTTGGTTTAATTTTGGAGATTTTACAACATGTTGAAGATGGAAGACCAAACTATTCATTTTTGTCATATTTTACTGTTTTACTTCCATAAAGGGAGAAACGCGCATCAAGCTTGTGAAAAGTTGCATAAAATTTATGGTGACAATGCTTTATAAGAACGTCAGTGCCAATAATGGTTCATGAAATTTCGTGCTGGTGATTTTGATTTCAACAACTCTCCTCAGTCAGGGAGGCCCACCGAGGTTGGTGACAACAAAATAAAGGCATTGATCTAGTCAAACCCATGTTACACAACACGAGAGATTGCAGAAACATTGAACATCCATCATTCAAGTGTTCATAACCACCTGAAGAAGCTGGGATACGTAAGCAAGCTCTATATTTGGGTTCTGCATAAACTCAAGTTCATTTGATGTCACATATAAACATCTGCAATATGCTCATTAAACATGAGGAAAACAATCCTTTTTTGAAGCGACTGATAATTGGTGATGAGAAGTGGATTGTTTACAACAATGTGGTGTGCAAACGGTCTTGGTCCCGACGTCATCATTTGCCTCAAACGACATCAAAATCAGACATTTGTCAGAGGAAGGTTATGCTCTCAGTGTGGTGGGATTTTAAAGGTGTTGTGTTTCTCGAGCTCCTACCAAGGAACCAAACAATCAATTTGAATGTGTACTGTTGGCAATTGGACAGTTTGAATGAATCTGTCATCCAGAAACATCCAGAGCTTTTTAATCATAAAGGAGATGTGTTCCATCGTAACAACGCGAGACCACACACAAGNTTGAACTTAATAGTACTTTTATATGCTATGCTTCTTATAGCTATGGAGGTATGTTTTCACAGCTCTTCAAGATGGTGTCAAAGTAGGTCAGCATAATGAAATATATATGGAGCCATGGAAATGAGAGATTTCTGAAAAGTTGCAGATTTCATTTTGAATTGTAAACCCCTCTAAGTCGTTTTAGTTTTGATAAAAATAGGCATTACTTATATTGCAAACCGTTTTTACCATCAAATGAGCTTCTTCTTCAGATTTTAAATAAGAAAATAAACAATTAAAAATACTTTAAAGATCTAGAAAATATTTTATTTAAGGTATGACACCCCTAATAATTCATACTTGATTTTGAAAGAGTATTGAATTAAATTAATCAAATATTCAGTATTTCATAATTCAAGTACTGTAATTTATAACTTCCCTGCTTAAAAAATGCAGCATATTTTTAACTTTTAAATTTAAAATTTTCCTTAAGATGCTTAATAAATAACCAATACTATAATTTAAAAAAAACCACATTTTTCTAAGGAGAAATTGAAGACATATAAATTATTCATATTAATTAAAAAACTAATTCTATGTCTCTTATTTTTATTCAATGATTGATTTACCCTTGTATTATAATGAGAATTTTAGGAAAATTATAATCAGATATGTCAAACAAATTTAATTAACACTCATTTCATGTGTAAAAACTTCCATTCCTCTTAACTCATGGATGTTACTGGGGCTTTTCTATCATTATCATAGTGGAATTAATATCAGTCAAATTTTTAAAATTAAATTTATTATTAATACCAGAACTGAAACATAACTGACAGAATTGGATGTAAGTTTTATGGGAGTAATGCTTATATAATTTCTAAGAGCTCTTTTAGAATAAAGTGATTCAAAATAACAAATATGAAGCTAGTACATGTGAATACTTATTTTACAGAATAAAAATAATTTATAAAAATAAGAATATCTAAAAGGTGACAGATATCATAACTATTTTCTTTATATTGGGTTGCTGGAAAAGTCAATGTATTTTTTCTATGTTTTTCGTTGCAAAAATGCGTCATGACTTTTCCAACAACCCAATATTTAGTTTACTTTTTTTGATTCCACTACAATTCTTTGTTTCCATCACATTTGTTCTGAAAATAATTTTGAATTCCAATAATTCTGAAAAAAAATACAAAATTAATTCTACATTCATTACAAAACAACTGTAACAAATTTTAAAATTAAAATGGTATTGTATTATTTATTAAGCTATTATTAAGAGTAATTACATTTTTCTTATTTTGAATTACTGATGAATATGTGTTCAAGTTTTATTAGTGGAACACTTGTTTCTTTGGGTTATTTTGATACTCCAGATACAATCTGCAAAGCTGTTTCTTCTTTAACCACTATACTTAACCAAACAAAGAAAAGATATGTCAGGTGCTCTGTAAAACAATCCTGATTACTTGGGTTGCAGAAAACATATAACTTTATACACCAACATATTTGTTGTGTGTAGTATTGCTCTATACGTGCCCTGCTAACATTGGAAATGTCAATTTTATTTCAGGAAACTCTCATAAAAAAGAGAAGAAAAATATGTGTTTTCTTTATGATTGTTTATGTCACATTTCTCTGACAGGAGAGGTTTCATTTGACTAGGCTTGTCGGGAACTTAATCTTTCCTTGACAATTTTTTATGTCTGAGAATTGGAAAAATTGCCACAGAATTGCTGCTGGTACCTTATTTTTCAGGTCATATTTCTCCTTTAATTCACAAATATTTATAATGAGATTTGGGACATGTTGATATGATTGTACCATCTTTTTTTCTCTACCTTTGTATTATGATGCTAGGAGAGTTGGCTCAGTGAGTGGCAAGAATGTTCTGGTAGCAATCCCTCTACCTGGAAATCTAGCAATAACAACCCACAAAAGTGAGAGTGGACTACATAAGGATATCTCACTAAAACCAAACTAAATATACCCCAACAAAAATCCCCGTTTGCCATATCACAAAATAGCCTTGATTCATTTAAATATCACAGAAGAATTAGAAAGTGGAGATATTGGGATAGAAAGAGATAGCAGTCTTCACCAACTGGAGTTTTAAACTCCATGTGAACCCACGCAAGGGCCCTCCCATGCTTTGGGAGGGGCTTCATGCTAATGAGGATTTCTGAAACTTCTCCTCAGTAACTCATATAAATCCAACTGTCATAAAGAAAACACATTTAACAGTCTGTAATGACTCTCTACTACTGAATTTTACACTGATGCAATGAAATGGAAATGCTATTTTTCCACATTAAAGCACCTGAAGAGTAATTAAGGCACAAGAGTCTGTTCCTAACATTATGTATTCCAGGCTACAGGAAGAACCCCTGCTCCACTCCCCAAAAATACTTTTTATAGTTTCTTACTCATATAGGATCATCTTTCTCAGGCTTACATACTAACTTCTGGACAAGCAATATATCAATTCAAATCACCTTTGGAGAGGTTAATGTGATATAGATTACATTCCACAAATAGCATGATTTTTAATAGAAATTGATATGTGAAAAGAATATGTAGAAATATTCACAAAGGAACTCTGTTATTAATTTTTTTTTGATGCAGTGATAGATACCAGAGCTTTGCTGGGTTTCCAACCCACAGACAGGAGAACAGACAAGTGCTAACAAAGCAGAAGGTTATAGAAAATCATGCCACAGGAGATCAACATAGGGAGAATGCTTACTGGGTTGGTGACTTTGGGAAAATGTCTGCAGTAGGTAGTACTTCATATAAAAGTCATAGAACAAACAGGTTTCCCATAGCTGGAAGCATGTAGGGTTTCTTACAACTTTGCTTGCTTCCTGAACCAGAATTATCATTCATGACTCAGCTCAAGTGTTAACTAGTCTAAAATAATTTTTCAACCCTTCTTTTTCCTCTGGAGTTTTTCTTTTTTCTCTTTTCATCCCACCATATGTTTTTTTGTGATGGCAATAATGCTATGGATGATAACTACATTTAAGAATATGTTGTTGAATAGTTACTATCAGTTACCTACTTCTTGGTAAGATTTCTGTCCTGCTAATTTTGCATGCCCAATAATACGTGCCACTCTGTTCGCATTTGATAAATGTTTGTTGGCTGTAAGACTGAACATTGGAGTAATAGGACTAGCCAAAGTTATGGCCAGAAAAGCATGGGCCGTGTCCGATGAACAGTAAGTAGATTTTGACTGGCAATTGTGAAATATACACTAGAAGAGAAGTCCATAAGTCTAGGCTGTAGCAATATTATAGAGAGCCCTAAGTGCCAGATGTAGTAATTTATAGTTAACTTGGTCAATAGCAGATAATCTTCAGAGATATTTTAGCTGAAGGTGGTGTTCTTGAATTCTAACAAAGGATAGTGTTTCCTTAAGAGTAGTTTACAGTGAACATTTTTACAAAAATCTTCCTCTAATGTAAGTTATAGCCAGTTAGCTATAATATTGCCTGTTGATATAATTCAGGATTAATAGTGTTCAACAGCAGATTGTGCACTGCAAAAATAAGAAGAATGGAATTTGAATGGAGAAAAAGTTAATGAATTAACTTTGAACTGGAAAAGAAGCGTATTTTCTTAAACAATACGATGTACTGATATGTACAGACACTGATTATTTGGGGTTCTCAGGAGGAAATTGAGTTCATTTCTAATTGTCATTTGTGCTCTAGAAAGTAACAGTCAAGGGCCTCAGTTGTTGGATGAGCAGTGGGGTTGGGGGAAAATGCAGGTAGAATTTGATGACTTATAAAGAAAGAATACTAGCTTCCATTTGTAGAGGGAGAAATGAAATCAGTGATACCAACAAGGTGACGGGGACCTAGCTAAGTTTAGAAACTGTACATACCATGTAGAAATGATATGTTATTGTTTCTTTGATTCCCTCCCCCCCCACCCCCACCAACCCGCAGGGAAGAGCTACCATGGTATCAGGTAATAAAACCAAATACAGAAGAGGTGAATATCTGTATTTTGTCAGTTTAGCTTCATAGGAACTACTTTTTTCAAAATGCCTTTCTCTGAATAATTTCATGTTAGCATGAACCACAAGACATTTTGCACAAGATTTGAAAGGCAGATGGAAATATTTTTTTTCACATATAATGGTATTTAATCATGTCTTCTCTATTTTTAACATAGTGTGGTGCTTGATATGTATTTGAGATCATACAGTATTTGTATTTCTCTGGTTTATTTCATTTACTCTGATGTCTTCTATGTTTATCCATGCAATCAAAAATGGCAGGATTTTCTTCTCTTTTTGATGGCTGGATAATATTCTATTGTTTGTATTTGCACCACATTTAAAAAATTCTTCTCTTTTTAATAGCTGGATGATATTCCATATATATATATATATACATATATATACACATATATATACATACATATATATATGCATGTATATATATATATATATATATATATATATATATATATATATATGGAATATATATATGAAAATGAACATGGTAAAACAGATATCTCTCTGAGCTAATGATTTTATCTCCTGTGAGTATATACCCAGTTGTGGGATCGCTAGATCCCNTAAATTCTGCTGTAGGATTTGTCCCTGTCCAGGTTTGGCAAGGAGGACTTTCACACAGCACCACCTACTCACTGACTGGCCAGTGGTTGGCTAAGGGCTGCCTGAAGCTCTGCAGGAGAGGGCATTTTCCAGCCCAGGGCTCCTGCCCTTGTTTGCCAAGTGGCTGCAGAACCAGGTGCAGTTCTCTGAAGAGTTACAAGTACAAGCATGTTAGAAACAATAATACCCAGAAGAAGGAGGATGGTTGTGAGGAAATGATGAGTGGGATCCGATGTGATAGAGCACTGATAATGTCTGCTGCATGTAAAAAATTAGGGAGATCTTGGTCTAGTCAGTAGATTCTAATGAAAAGAACACTACCATGCGGAACTTCTGATCAACCAAAAGTTGTTAAATAGCATTTAATTTATTCACTGCTGCTTTAGTACTGGGTAAAATTGTCATGGATGCAATTCCTAAAAAACTGACAATTTGTCTCCTGAGCTTTAGACCAACACCTTCACTTTACATTTGAGAAAATTGGAAATCTGGAGAGGCTAGGTGATATCTTTGATGCCATGCCAAGTTCCAGTGTAAGATCTGGAACCCAAGATTGCTGAACTCCATATTTAATGAATCATTTTATAAAAAATAATCATTTCATACAATAACATCTGTATTCACAAAATTTACTGACTGCTGTAAAATGAAAGCCTTAAAAATTGAGGTATTTTAGCCAATAAAATTTAGAGATATATAAATGCTCAGGATAAAGAACATAACGGGCACAGAGAAGTAAGAACCAACATATAATTAAATAAATGAGGTGTTAAAAAGGTGAACCCCTAGATGTAGTACTGCTGAGCATGAAATTGATGGATGTCTGGATTATTTCCATTAAATATTGCCACATTTTAAAAGAATGCTTGTTCAATATATTTGATTTTTAGAGGAGTCTTTAGGTTGGTTAGTGTGTCATGTTTTAAAATCTGTCACTGAAAGCACATTAAAAAAAAGAA
>NW_017732034.1:341599-342892 GCF_001890085.2 Hipposideros armiger
GAGGGCTTCATCCTCATGACCTAATCACCTTCTGAAAGCCACCTCCTAATAACTATCACCTTGGAACTTAGAATTTCAAAATGAAACTTGGGGGAAAGTAAATATTCAGACCTAGTAGATCTGTTCTTGGAAAGTGGATAACAGAAGATTAGACTTAAACTAACAAAAAAAAGTAAATTGTGACATTAATTAAAATATATTAATTAGATATTTATTAATACTTTATACAATCTCTTTATAATGTTTTTCTATGAAAAATACATCTATTCTCTTGACTAGCGCTTTCAGTGATGGGCCCAACAATGGCATTGCTGTGGGTAAGGTGAGGAGTAGTTACTATCACTGACATGAGGAAAATAGAGTACTCACCACAGTGCCTGACACAGGGTAAGATCTCAGTACCGATTTTATTTCTTCTTTTAAGGAATCCATGGAGGTAATGATGGGGAGAGTTCGGGGGTAAGGTTTGATCCTGCTGGCTGCAGTAAACCTTAAAAGAAAAAAAGTGATCATAATAAATCATCATTTGACTAAACACTGAAACATTCCATAAAATTTATATAGTGAGTTTTTTGTTTGTCTAAAGAGAATGGAATAATGTTATAAAGGAACCAGTGATCCGTGTTATATTTGTTCTCTGCCAATCTGCATGCCAGTATCATATAGGTAGGTGCCTTTGAAGACAACATACTTTAAAAATGAATTTCCATTATTTAAAAGGATACCAATCTCTTCATCAAACATAAAAGGCCAAAGGTCAAGTAGGATTTATGTAGAAAAACTCAATTCCTGTTATTAGTGGATTCTGAGTTTCATGAGAGGAATGCAAAACATGCAGATATCAATGGGAACATCACCTTTATTATTTTTTTCCCTTTTAGATCATTTATGTCTCTAAGGTGCCAACATAACATCAAATTAGTAGAAAAAAGTGTAAGTAGTTAATAATTTCTCCATAAAACCAACATTTGAGTAATTGTATTCCACACATTTTAATAGATTATGCTTAGGTTCAGTCAGGTACATACAATGTTAACTGCAAAGTGTCGTACAAAGGCAAAAATCCAAATTTCCCACATTTTGAGGGAAAATGCATTATCCATATGAATTCTCTTCTAGTGCTTGTGCAGGTGGAATTACACATTTTGTTCCTTGTCTTAATTTAGAACACAGTTTCCTGTTTCTAAAAAACTAAAACATAATTTTAGTCGCTTACCGTGTACTCCTTTTATAATTGTAATCATGCCAAATTATGTAATTATAAAATATTGCAAGTATCAGCAATCATATACT
>NW_017732034.1:344782-345875 GCF_001890085.2 Hipposideros armiger
GCAGTTTATTGTTTCAGGTCTTATGTTTAGGTCCTTGATCCATTGAGTTAATTTTGGTGACAGATAGTGTAAGGGGCTAATATTCAAAATATAGAAGGAGCTCATATAACTCAACAAAAAAAACAAACAAACACTACAATGTAAAAATAGCCTGAGGACCTAAATAGACATTTCTCCAAAGAGGACATACAGATGGCCGACAGATATATGAAGAAATGTTCAACATCACTAATCATCAGAGAAACGCAAATAAAAACTACAATGAGATATCACCTCACACTAGTTAGAATGGGTATCATCAACAAGGCAAATAATAACAAGAGTTGGAGAGGTTGTGGAGAAAAAGGAACCCTCATACACTGATGGTGGGAATGCAAATTGGTGGAGCCACCAATCCCATGGAAGGCAGTGTGAAGGTTCCTCAAAAAATTAAGAAGAGAATTGTCATATGATACAGCAATTCCTCTCCTGGGTATATACCCAAAAATCCTTAAAAGATTTATCCATAAACATATATGTGCTCTGTTGTTCATTGCAGCTTTATTTACAGTGGCTAAGACATAGAAACAACCAAAGTGCCCTTCAAATGATGACTGGATAAAGAAGATGTGATATACATATACACAATGGAATATTACTCTGCCATAAGAAAAAATGAAATAGTGCCATTTGCAACAACATGGATAGATCTTGAGATTCTTATGCTAAGTGAAATAAGCCACAAAGAAAAAGTTGAGAACCATATAACTACATTGATATGAGGGATCTAAAACTGAAAACAACAAAGGAACAAGACAAAGGAACAAAACTCATAGACACAATAGTTTAGTGGTTACCAGATGGTAAGAGGGAGGGGGTGGAAGATGAAGGTAAAGGGAATCAAATATATGGCGATGGAAAGACAACTGACTCTGGGTGGTGAAAACACAATGTGATATATAATGATGTATTACAGAATGGTACACTTAAAACCTATGTAATTTTACTAACCATTGTCACCCCAATAAATTCTAATTAAAAAAGTAGAATACTAAAGTGTTCAAATAATTCAACAGAAGGCAGGAAAGAGGAACAAGGAGAACAAAAAACAAAA
>NW_017732034.1:353135-356394 GCF_001890085.2 Hipposideros armiger
ATATATTATTCTTTCCAAAGACCCCTGAGATATAAAACTTACAAAAAGAAATTTTGGATATGAATTTACAATTAGGCATACCAAAAACAAAGTTTCATAAAATGCCAGAAAAAAAAAAGATTGTAGAAAATGAGAGTATATATGTTGGGCTTCTGTTGGTGCTATGAATATATATTGAGTATAGATGAAGAAAAGGAGACACATTTGTTCTCATAGCTTGCATGATTAAAGGAACATGTAACAATACAATTATATATTTCATTCTCTGAGAAAAATGCTAAGTAATATATTGCAGGAGAGTCAGTAACATTTGTTTATGTATTTGAAGAGTCACTTTAATAACTGTTTTTTCAAAATTTTATTTGCCTTTTTCATGCTGCCTACTTTGGGCTTTCACTGTCTTCATTCAAACTGCTCACTGCTTAGGATCCCCTACATACAGCAGGCATGAGGTGAATCTATTTTGAGTTTTCTGTTTCTGCACTTGTTATGGCATACACTGTGAAAGAGAGTGTACTAGAATCTGAACTGGCCGTACTTTCAGTTCTGTCACTAATAAGTATGCTATTTTGGGGCTAGCCAGGACATCATTCTAGACTGGGGTTTCTTATTCTGTAAAATTTAGAATGTTATCAAATGACATTTGCAGTGTTTGAACTCTGGGATTTAACTCCAAAGAGTATTATTGGACAATTATGTTGTCTTCCAGCAGTTTTCTCAGTGTTTAACTTGTGAAGACTGACCTTTCCAGACCCCAGTGTCAAGCCTTTGCTTCCCTGGATTTTAATTTGTGTCCCATGTCACAAATTTCTGGGCCCTTCTTTACTTCATTCTAATTATTAAATTAGAAAGTTGTTTAAAACTCTAGATGAGTTTTAAAAGTGCTGGACTATAGTATATGTGTTTATGATGAGCCAACCTCTATTGCAAGGTAAATTTTTATTGATTGGAATAAGATAATTAATCTTCAGTTTCAAAGTGATCAAATGTATGTTAGCTTATTATTTTCCCATGCTATATATAATTTTAATCCNTTTTTTTTTCTTTTAGGCTTCTCTTAGGACTACAGTTATAAAGAAAAGTTATTGGAAAAGGTTTATGTAATATAACACAAGAGATGTCTAGCTTGCCTGAATTATGGGAAAACTGACATAGCATTTTCTAAACTCTAAAAAAATTAACATAGAAGTTATTGAAATGATGTAATCTTAGCTATATAAAAATATATAATTTAAGCTGTATAAAAGAGTCAAACAAATTTGTAAATTGAACTATATGAATTTCCCCTAAATTATCAGTATATTAATGATAGAACCAATGGGATAATGTATGTTTTCCAGCACGATATGTAGCACCTTATAAGACACACAATACATAAGGGTTTTCCTTCAATTGCACTTATTTTTTGCCCCTCCTCATTTGGAGATGGTGCTACATGTTTCACATTAAGAGTACCAAACCAGCTCCTCTGTCTGGTCTATTCAGTGGAATTTGCATTAAAGCATTTGAGAGAATGCCTCTATTTGTGGAAATGAGTGTGCAAGGTATGTATGTGTGTTGTGTGCTTGTGTGTATGGCATGGGTACGTCTGTGTAGCATCTGGAAGAAAAATAAACATTTAAACTTTAGATTCCATAATAAGGAAATATACTAACCATGAAATTCAATACCACAAACAGAGCTTTTAGAATCACTGATCCAAACATTTTTAGCATATTGAAAAAAATACACCAGCAAGACAAATTTTTGTTGCCCTTAAGTATCTGTGTGTCTGTGTAATTTGCTTTGATTGTTGACAAATGCTAACAAATATTTTCATTCCACATACTGGATAGGCCAAGATGCGTAGGCAGTTTCTTTCACAGTAATAGGAGAAGAGCATATCTTCTAAGGCATATAAAATATTCCTACACTAGAATTACTTTCCCCCATTTTTTTTTTGGCTGCCACTCTAACAGGTCATGTAGTATTGAAAACTAATAAGTACTTTTCCCAACACTGAATTCAGATGAGGAAGCAAGTTCTGCAACTGATTAAATTATTCAGTTCCATGTCTGATAAATCCAATATGTTAGTAGCTGCCTGAAAACTCTTAATTCAGAACTCTTCATGGGAAATTTATCCAGACCTTTTGGGATTTCTGGTTACACCAAGAAACTTATTTTTTTTCCGGCCTAAAACTGTAAAGACTTCTCAGAATAAATTTTAATCAAAGGAATGGTACTAAATATGAGGCACATGGCTGAAAAAATGATTTTGATTCACTAAAATTTGAGATATCTGATTCCATGGGAAGCTTTCCTCATCCTATATTTAATCTCTTCCATGAAACAACAATAATAATTAATTTAAATGTGGCACTCAGAATCATTATTGACAATTATTTAAACATTTTTATGATGGTTAAGCCCTTTTTATTAGCATTCTGCCAATTCTATCTGCTTTAATTTTCACTCTTTCAATTTGTTTTCATCTTCTATACTTTGGTATTGACAATACAAGTTGATTTTTTAAAAATTTAAACTCTACTTGAATTAAGAGTTACTACCTATGGATGGGTAGACATTTAACCCAGCAGAAACTTTGTATCTGCCCCAATGTTCCCTTATTCATGTGTTCCTCATCCTGGAATCTATATCCTTCTTGAAGTTATCTCCTTAAACTCTAGATATAGAAAGTTGTTACATTCAACATTTTCCTACCTACTCAAAACACCTATCCTACATCTTCTTTCTTTCTTTCTCCATTCCTTCACTATTCATTTCAATTCATGAGGATAAGAAAGTTGAATGAAAACATTAGATTTCTTCAAAAGAAATCCTGGAATGCAATAATGTTCATATTATCATGAAAGGTATTTTTCTTAGGGTGCTAGTTCTATAAAACTAATTGTCCTGCTTTGTGAAAACTTACAGATACATTTTTAAAACAACACGGAAACAAAAACAGGATTATCACGCTTTTATATGAGTCTTTAACAATTTATTTTTACCTTTGTGAAACTAAAACTCCTCAAAGAAGTTCACAAATCCATAAGGTGTTACTACTTGCCATATTTTGCCTTTGGATCAATGGTTTTGATGGCAGATTTTAAAAAAAATACATAGTTACCCATTTCCCTGTAGCTTACACTCTTTATCTTAAGATGAAGAAGAGTTTTTCCAGATAAATCTGACATCAGTATTCAGAATTTCTTTATGACAGGTCTTTCTTTATGTTATAGTATGATTTTAGTTGTGTTTTTAGGATTACACCTAGT
>NW_017732034.1:357939-375670 GCF_001890085.2 Hipposideros armiger
CAGTGGATACTTATTTGCCCCAAGTTGAAATTTCTCTTGAAGGTTGCTCATTTGCTCCAGGTTGAAGTTGCTCTACATATTAACTCTTACAATTGAATGAAAGTATAATGTGCATATTTACAGCATATGAACTATTGTAATATTTTTGTATAACTACTAATGAATATGTTAACCCATTATTTAAGTAAAAGTAAATATGTTTATTTTGATTAAATATTGCTGATGAAAAAAATCAGACTTAATACGTCTTAGTATATAACACCAAGAGACTATTTTTCTCCAACTTTTTTATTGCAACTGTAAGGAATCAAACTGAGAAGCATGATATGCAGACATAATTGATTTCTTCTGATCCCTCAAGCTATTCTGCTCTATTTGCCAACTTATTAGAAATGTAAGAGGAACAGCTCTTTGCCAGGAGGATAGTGGTTCTATATCTATGAAATTTGAATAATGGACGTTAGAGAAAGGAAACATCTAACTCTCCCTTTAGACTATTTCTCAGTAAGAGCAAAATCACTAACCACAGCTAACCCTTGACTGCTGGGACTTTTTTTCTGCCTAGACTGATAGGATTGCTGGTCATTCTATGGAGCAGCATCTGATGATCAGGAGACAGGCTCTTGAGAAACAGTAAATTTACATGCATCATTTTCTTGGACTGCCTGACCATTTTTATTTCAATATTTTAGTGAATTCTGCAACCACCACTTAGAATATAGGAGCTGAAAGACTTAAAAGCATTTGGAAATCTTATATATAAGCCAAAGTATTTCATGTGGAATTTTGTGGAAAAATGAAGAATGAATTTGAGAAGCAAGAGTTTCAACATGATAGAATTTATTCAAAGATGCTTTGTTACTATTAACTAGGAAAACCTCTATAGTTAGATATATCCTAGATATATTCCTGGTGATGAAAACACACAGAATCTTAAATTATGATGGCTATTAGTTAGTTTGTCCTTTTATTTGAAGCGATTAAGTATGTTTTAGTGAAACCAATTCAGATAGTATTTTTTCAGGTGACTCCCTCTGTGCAATGGAGACATCACGGTTCATACTAACTAAGGAGTAGTAATCATTGATCTGGCTCTTAGTGCTGTCAATGGATATACAAAATGCCTCCATATTGATCACAGATATCAAAGTGAAAAAGAAAGAATGAGGACTTTGGAAGAATGAAGTAAGATCCATATTCAAGATTCACTCTACACATTACAGCTAAGATTATCCAGATGCACGTGGATTTGCAAGGATAGATTAATACATAAGAGAGTATGTACCACATTTAATGCCTTTTTTATATTCCTGTTAAGGAAGAACATAATTCTTAATGATAGCTAAATAAATACAAAATACATATTAACCCTCCGTCAGGCACAACTGATTTCACAGATTCATTGCATACAAAGATGCTGCTATGAAATACGTCTTTACTAAGTCACAAACACGGCTGGCGATAGGTTACAGTAGAGGGGGAAGATACGGAAGCGATGAGTCACGCATGATACTTAACTGTTACAATAGATACTTGAAAATTTGTGTGCAATGCATCTATGAGATCAGTTGCACCTGACGGAGGGTTAAAAAAGGTGGTGCTGTATAAGCTAGATCATTTCTTTGCTATGCAAGGCTCTGCCTAGAATGTGTGCCTATGTGCCTAAACAAGATATTTTAAACCCTATTTCTTTACAGTGCTTATTTTTCTGATTTTGTGGAGGTCAAAAGAAAATGTGGAAAATGCATGAACAGGAAGGTCATTGTAGTGAGGTTTTGTTAGGTGATAAAATAAGAGAAAATTCCAAGATGACAACCATGTAAAACATCTGGCATTCTGTCACCTGGATATTTTTATAACTAAACTGCCACATGTGCTGTTGTGAAACTGTGCCAGATGGACACTGCAGTTACACACGATGCTAAATTACAGCTCTTGGAAAAGGATATTTGCATGATTCCACTTATATCATCTATGTGCTTGGGTTAAGAAAAGGCTATAGGAAAGAAACCAAAGTGAATGTTGAAAAAACCCTAACCAGCTCAGTTTTAGGTTTTACATGAATATTGGTTGCTTTACATATTCATGGAAAATTACTAGATTGCCAAGCTATTTATATTCAGTTTTTGTTATTAATGTTGATATCTATCTGACAGTAACTAGAATTTGATTCCCCACTGAATACCTTTTCACAAGTATAATGACTCTTAATCCAGGCACAGAAGTTTCTTGTCAAAATGAAGTCTTTTCATAAAATTCTGAATATTGATTTCCTTGAATTTCTTATAATTGACTTGAGAAATGCATGCCTGTGTTACAATGGAGACACAAGTCCTATATACACAGAGCTTCCTCCAAACTGCAGTGTCACTCTGCTTCTCGGTACATGTCTATATCATCTTCTCAGCAGCTAATGGATGCCAGCAACTGCTTCCAGGTGCTTTGGGAACTTTTTACTAGTGCAAATAACCTACACTAACTTTTTAGCAAGCTGATTGGAAAATGTAACCCTTAACAGTATCTAGAAAGTAATTAATGACTTAAATTTATTACATTTATGCATATATTCTTAAAGTAAGATAAGATGACATTATTTGCAAAGAGGCTATTTTGTACCTGGCATTTTAAATACATTATATAATTGAATATTTTTAAAGATATTAGTTTAAGAAAGGTAACATTATTCCAAACATTGTTATGGGGAAACAGCAATGAGGAGGAAAATTTAAACAGGGGCAGTCATTTTAAGTGTTCATCGATAGACTATTGATAAAAAAGATATGGTACCAACATATTACTCAGCCATAAAAAAGTGAAATCACAACCATTTGAGACAACATGAATTGACCTAGAGGGAATTAGGCTAAATGAAATAAGCAAGAGAGATAAATACAAGTGCCATATGCTTTTACTTATACTTGGAATCTAAACAAAATAAATGAGCAAACAAAACAGGAACAAACTCATAGATAACAGAGAATAAATTGATGGTTGCCAGAAGGGAATGTGTTTGGGGGATGGGTGAAAAAGGGGAAGGGATTAAAATGTACACAAATAGTCATGGAGATATAAAGTACAGCATAGGGAATATAGTCAATAATATTGTAATAACTATATATGGTCTCAGATGGCTACTAGACTTATTGGGGTAATCACTTCATCAGTTATATAAATGTCTAATCACTGTTACACACCTGAAAATAATATAATACTGTATGTCAACTGTAGTTGAAAAATTTAAAACAAAAGCAAAACAAAACTTTCTGTTTTAAGTAGCAAGAGCCAGAAGTGGAGCTAAAACTCTGAACAACAACCAGATCAATGAAGTTTTCACAATACTAAATTATTATACAAATATAATTTCACAATACTACACTGATGCACATATAATTAACCGCAGTAACATGGCTCATTCATTCTTTCCAGAATTAATGTTTCCATCTTTAGCTGATAGCTGCATCAGTGAAGTCCTGTGTTTGGTAAAGAAGCTCTCTCAAGTCTGGAATTCAGGATCAAAGCTGAACCATGTAATTATGATTTATAATACAAGATGGACAAACAGCAAATGAATTTTAGAAGTTTCTCTCTTAATTATTTCAACACTATGTAAATATTTAGAGTGTTACCGTGTTATCGTTCCTAGTGAGTCTTTTGAGATGAAAAACCCAAGGCTGTAATTTCACCGGGTGGGATAAGAAAGTTGTACAATACTCAGCATCCCAACATTCTTGGGAGAAAAATCTCCAGGGACCACTTTCACTTGCAAGTTTACTTTGTAGTGGTGTAGTGCCTACTGTATCATCTCTTAAAGTGTGAGAATATGGAATGTTACTTATAATTCTAGATTTTGTTGGTTGCTGGATTAATGAAAATGGGAAAAAAATGACTCAGTAAACTGGTAGCCATATTTTATTTCAGATTCATCCATACTTTTTCCCATTTAAATATTTGCTAGGATGTATCTAATATCTTTCTCATAAACATAAAGCACATACAAGCATCAATTAAAATACCACTGACTATTCTGCGAAACACAGCCTATCATTTCAAAAGACTGTGATTTATCTGAATGTAAGAACCCCCTCTAGCCAGTCCATCCTAATGAGCTTTGGATATAACTAAAGAAATCTGAGGAGGTTGCTTCAGCTTTATCAACACTCTCATAAGGTGACCCTGAGATAAATTGGTCTACGATAAACAATAACCCAGTTGCTTGCAACCATAGTGTGCATATGGCAGCACTTGAATGCTGTATAATTTCTTCTCTTTCCTGTTTCATTGGATGAGTTTGCTCCAAGATTGATAGTGGGATGGAATAGATTAAAACCAGTTTCAACAAGTTTGAAGATGAAAATTTTCTCAAATAGCACCAAGAACATTCCATCATGTGATGCCTGAAGGGATCATGCTAAACCACGCACGGCAGACTTGTGAGGTCTCTGTCCATTGAGCAACATCTCACAGGTTTTTCTGAATGTCATATTTAACATAAACCATTCTCTCCAGAAATGTGCTGAGAAAATAATCTAATTGCATTTGTGTTGCCTATTTGGAAGTTGCAGTTATCTCAAAATAAATAAATTATACTTTAAATACATATAGTCATAATCATGGAAGTATGCTTCACAATTATGCAAACATATTTATAAATCAAACTTTGCATTGCAAATCTAGCAACAACACAATAATTTCTCCATGGAGAAAATCTTTTTATAGATTTAGAACTGTCACAAATTAACAAAATAAAGGTAAAATATATTTTATAATTTCTTCTAATCAAGGCAATGACCCTTGCCATCTCAATTAGAATAAGAAATTTATTATGAAAGAAGACTTAAACCAAAAGAACTATTAATCCTTTTTGCCAGATTATGAGTATAAAGCAGTCATGCATGGACATGTGGGATAAACAATACTCTTATAATTTATACAGAATTGTTTTTTTTCTGCTCGCCCTACTTCAGGATCAATATTTATTCAGAATTCACAAATTTCTACATTAGTTGAGGATGTTATAACTATATTCATATTTCTTTCCAGTGGTTCTATATAACTGTCCATGTATATTTTCTAAATAATTTATCATTTGAGAAAAAGATAAGAATAGAAAATATTACTCTGTGCCAAAACCTTGGAGAAAAGACCATTATGTTAGATGTACCAGATAAGTGTTAAAAATCCATTCTCATTACTTAATAGTCATTATTAAAACATAAATGTATTTATTAATTAAAAAATAGATAGGTCAGTGGTTGTGACAAGTAATCTACCATGCTTATACTACATTAAATCAGATCTTAATGCAAGTATTTCATTTCATAAATCTGATGAAAATTGATAATACAATTTTTAAGAGATTTAAGTAAAACTTAAATGAAGCTGATTAGCTTTGTAACAGTAAATGAACTCATTGATATTTCAAAAATTGTGTCAAAAAATAGTACCTGTTTAATATGTAAAAATTAGCCCCTAAAATATAAGTGATGGATTCAACCCTACTTGAAATTAACTTCTTATATATGAAACAACAGCACAAAATGATAGAAGCAAAAATAAAAGTGTATTCTAAATTATATATGTATTATGTGTGTGTATGCGTGTATATATATGTATATATACATATATGTATATATGCATATATATGCATATATATGCATATATACATATATATGCATATATATGCATATATATACATGTATGTGTATATATATATACATATATATGTATATATGTATAATCTCATGCTGTTAGACTCCTTGAGAGACTAATGCCCTTATGGGATGGAATGGTGAGAGATAATTTCATGGAGGTAAAGGGACTCACAGGAGTAGAACAATCAGAGTCGGAGTTGACTATACAGTTTGAGTTAGGATTTGGAGATTCACTTTCTGTCAGGTACTCAAGAGCTAACTCTTTTTAATTTTAACCTGACAACAGAAAGTTCAGAGTTTCCAAAAACACTACTTTGAGGGGATGTGTGCATCCACGTGTTCATTGCAACATTGTTTATAATAGCCAAGGTATGGAGGCAGCCTGGCTGTCTGTCGATGGATGAATGGATAAAAGGTAGGTGGTACATATATGAGTATACAATGGAATATTGCTCTGCAATGGAAGGGAATGTGTTCTTGCCATCGGCGGCAGCATGGATGGACTTGGAGGGTATTATGCTGAGTGAAGTGTATCAGACAGAGAAGATGCAATGTGATTTCACTTATATGTGGAATCTAAAGAACAAAATGAACAAACAAAACAGCAACAAACTCATAGATACAGAGAACATTTTGATGGTTGCCAAATGGGGAGAGGGTCAGGGGGGGTGGTTGAAAAAGAGGAAGGGATTAAGAAGCACTAATTGGTTGTTATGAAGTAGTCATGGGGTGTAGCATATAGCATAAGGAATATTATCAATAATATTGTAATAACTATAGTATTAGATGGGTGCTAGATTTATTGGGTTGATAGATGGGAGGGTGGTTGGCATCAGGGTGAAAAAAGTGAAAATATTAAAAAATATAAATTAGTAATTACAAAATAGTCATGGTGATGTAAAGTAAAGCATATGGAATATAGTCAATAATATGGTAATATCTATGTATAGCATCAGATGGTTCCTAGACTAGTCAAGGGGACCACTCCTTAAATTATATAAATGTTTAACCACTATGCTGAAATTAATATAAAATAATATTGTATGTCAACTGTAATTGAAAAACAAAAAGGGAGGGAAAAGGTGAAGGGGAATAGAGGTCTAAATTTCTAGCTATAAAACAAGTAAGTCATAGGGATATAATGTACAGCATAGGGAATATACTCAATAGTATTGTGATAGTATAGTATGGTGTCAGATGGTTGTTGGACTCATCACTTCTTTAGGTATATAAACGTTGAACAACTACGGCATACACCTGAAACTAATAACATTGTATGTTAGCTACATTTTAATAAAAATCTTTAAAAAAATGGAGTTTTCAAAGTACAGGATCTAATTTCATGGTATTCTGTTTTTGAAGTTCTAAATAAACCTCATCTCCTAAATGTAATGATGGGAGATTTAAGACTCAGCTCCCAGAATTTATCTTTGAATAGCCTTGAGTAAATCAAATTCAGAGGTTTTGCCCTGCAGATATTCTGAAATTTGCTGGTAAAGCTAGAAATTGTAAGATCAATGTTTGAATACAATAGGGGGAAAATGAAGGCAGAGAAAGGAGAAATTGACTTTCTTATAACTGGCATCCAAATTCATTATCTTCTGTCCTCAGCTTTGCTTCCTGAAACAACCATCTCCTTGTCATTGTATAAATCTAGGTATAGTCGTTTTGACTCTGCAAAGGACATCTTATTTACATCAAATTGTCTCTTAAAGTGGGCTTCTGTTTCCTTATGACAGTATTATAGCCTGGGAGTGCAATGGCAGATGTTGTTGTTAATGTTTACCCTTATTTTATGTAGAAACCTGGGAAATCTTTTCACTATGTTCTTTTTGCCAATACCTTTCATTGATTTTAATTCTTTACATGAATTTTTAATATAGCCAGGATATTTATAAATAACTTTTTTCTCCTTTTTTTCTTTCAGTAAACTCAAGGTCATCATGAAGGACTACTCCATACATAACCAACAAACTGTGAGTAGTGACCCTCATTCAATTATTTTTATTTCTAAGTCCAAATGGAAATTCCAGGCATGTTCTGTGAAGGTTAAAAACTGAAATTATGAAGGAAATTTTCATATTCTGTATTTACATCTTTTGCTTTGTTTATTGGTTCAATGACTATTTTCTCCACGAGATGTAAAGTTCTAAGAGAACAAGTACCATGCTTGCTTTATGGGGCAGTATGCCAATCTTTTTTTGTAGGCTTCAAATTTTTGTTGAATGACAGAAATAAGCCTCATTCCCAGAGGTAATATTTAAAGAATAATGCTCACTGAGTAAGTGTGAGTCTTCATTTGCTTTACAGCTTAAAAACAAAACAAACAAACAAACAAACAAAAAAAAACATGACACCAATGTCATTGAGTTTATCAGAATTCTAAGTATCTGTACACATCTTAGGGAGACTACCTGAACATAATAATTATATTCATAGGAGAGGGTACCTGCACTTTCCATTTTTGCCTCATCTCTGTCTAAACATCCATGGGACACTCATAAATACCACCTCATCTAGTAAGCAGACACTTCCATTGTCTGTACTCTTGCGACCTATTTTCTCTTAATTGTTGTTTATTATTTGTTTGTTTGTGTTTTCAAAATTTTGTCTCAGTCCAAGCCATGGAGCACACACTGGTTAGTCAAGTACATAATTCCTTTCTGTGAATAGAAGAAATTCTCTGTAAGAGCTAATTAAAATAGTAATTTGCCTCTCAGTTCAATTTACTCAGGGTTTTCTTTAACAACCTCAAAAGTTTTGAAAAATGATTAGCAAATAGGAATCATTATTCTTTACTTCCTTTCCCGTTGCCCATTCCTACACTTGATCCAGTCTTGTGAATTTCTTTCTATATTTTATGGCATATAAATTTCATTTTTAATTGAATTTAGCACCTTATGTTAAAACTGGGATAATGTATAATTTTATTGTCCAAAATGGGATCATTTCAAGAACAAAATGAATCACTTATAATAATGAGGCAGGGAAAATAAGCATAAACCAGCAGTATCCCAGGCAAAATTATGGTCCAAATTATTTTCATATGTTAATGCACAATTGGCTGTAATGTAGTTTATGAATGTCTGTCTTCAAGGGATCCCAAATTTACCACCATTTCCTATTTTGTTTTGTTTGTCTTTTATATGAAATAAACGCATACTGGATATTTACTTTACTTTGCTGCACTAGGCATTTGTTAACTCTGTACTACATATGATAATATACTATGGGAGACACATTCCATCTTCAGAATCATTTTGTGTATTGGGAGATACAAAGAAAAACAGTGTATAGTTATCTACAGAGATCCATTTAAAATAGACAAGTCTGTGGAAAACTAACATCAACTTGAGATTGTCAATAATGTTGTAAAGATTATGCAGGGTGCCAAATGGGCACTGGGCTTATCAGGGGGTCACTTCATAGACTGTGTATATACCTGACCAATATCCAATATGCTATACATCTGAAGCTGAAGTAGAATAATATTGAATGTCAATTATAAATAAATAAATAAATATATATATATATATATATATATATATGGCAATGGGATGCGAAGTACAGCATAAAGAAGATAGTGGTATTGTAACAGCTATATACGATGTCAGAGGGGTAGTAGATTGGAGGGGTTACCACTTTGTGAGCAGTGTAAATGTCTGTTTCATTGTTTTGTACACCTGAAACTAATAAAAAATAAAATTTTAAAAATAATAAACAATATGAATAATAAAATGGCAATAGCTACAAAAAAACAGCAACAACAACATGAGATTATGTGGACTGTAAATAGATTAAAAGTGCTAAGGAGAGAGACTTGATTATTTTTTTTAACAAGCAAAGTATTTATATTGGACTTTGAAGATTAAGTAAGATTCTGATGGAATGAAATAGACACAATAATAAATCAAAGAAAAGGAAATGTGGAGACAGCACAGACAACACAAACAACAAAATAAAAGCTACATTTGCAGACATACATTAATCATTTGCTCTCCCTTTATTTTCTTTATTAAAGTCTGGTTTAAACATTTCTTCCCCATGCCACTAGTTCTAACTTCCTTTTTAGATTCAGCAAGTTTAGAATTAAATTTTGGCATGTTTAAGAATGTGGAACATGTTGGAATTACAATATACTCCCTCCCACCACCTTTTTTTTTTTTTTGCAGCCTCATTTACTTGGGAAATGAGTAATTTTTCAACAAGCACAGTTTGTCCTAATTCAATGTATTCAGTTTTATGAACATAATACTTTAAAAAAAATGTTTGATACTATCCAGTCAATATACTTTCATAACATGAGACATGATACATAAAAAGGGACAGCTGTAATATGCATGATCACAACAAATGGAATATGCTATATAAAAAGAAACTAAAGGAATTATAGTTTCTTTGCATTTTCATATGAAAAAGAAACCCATTAAATATGATAGACACACTATCCATTTTTTTAAGCCTATGTACTTAATTCGTATTTCTCCAAATAGAGGGAGAGTATTTCCAACTCCCTTGAGTTGTTTCTCTTAAAAGAAAACATGATTTATAGCTGCTGTGCTTATTTGTACCACTTTGCCAACTGGAGATGACTTATTTCTTTTTCAAGGAATAATGCTGACTGCAAGGTTGTGCATATTTTAGATTTTTTCAATTCCTGGAAAAATATCAGAAGAAGTTGTAATCAGGTTATAGTGTTCTTAGAGCCTCATTTGTTATTTTGTGCTTTATCGTCAAGTCGTTTTCCCGGGCTTTTCAGCATTGCCTGCTCTTTGTGTTTAGAAAATATAGATTAGCTTAGATGTCATTATTTAGAATGTCTACCCCCAGTGACAACTTAAACTTTGGAAACAGTTTTATAATAATTAAAACAATAATCCCTTATATGTATAATATGAGGCTTTAAGTTTTAGATACACTTTAACAAACATCTGTTTGTTTTCAGACCTGAAAATGAAATGCTATTTTAGTGTTAAAAAAAGAAATTGAAATAGTACCTCTTTAATAAAATACTTCAGTAACAAAATCTGAATTATAAATTGAATGAATTACAACTTGATCAAAGGAGATAATATATGTTTGGCACCTTGAAATATAAATGAAAACATTGGAAAACTCATATATACAGGGGATGCTAAAAAAACCATGCACACATTTTAAGAAAGGAAAAGACTATATTAAAGTTGTAATACTCAATATATACTGAAAACAAAAGATGAATACAAGTCACATTTGACTTCTGCAATTACAAGAGGTGCTCAAAGTGGTTACCATCAGTGTCCAGACACTTCTGATTACGGCAAACTACTGCTTGAACAACATTAACCAAAGTGTCTGCTTGTGTACATTTTTTTGGCACCCTCGGTATCAGATTCCAGTGATTTTCTGCAGTACATTCATGAACTTAAGTCAGCAAATGTTAGTTGTTATTAACAGCATATAAACTTTTTTTTGGCTTGTTTTTTAGTTTGTTGTTAAAGACGTAGTGTCTTTACAGCATAATCTTCCGTGGTTCTTTCTTTTATGTAAAAGTGTGTCTCTCTTAATGACCAGGCAGGCATTCTTTTCTCCCCATTCCATCCAGCTCAGGATACTTCCTTTGCAGTTGCTGGAATAGCGTTGTCTATGAATTTTATCCATTTTTTGTTTAGTGACTTTATCTTAAAGAGCATATAGCGTATTTGCTTTAGGTTCTTTACCATATCCCAGGTTGTACTGTACTGTATTAGTCTGCTCAGGCTGCCATAACAAAATACCAGAGACGAGACTGGGTGACTTAAACATCAATTTATTTTCTCATAGTTCTGGAGGCTGGAAGTCTGAGATTAGGGTGCCAGCATGGTGAGAGTCTGAGCATTCTCTTTCTGGTTTGCATATGGCCATCTTGTAGTGAGTGAGTGTGTGTGTGTGTGTGTGTGTGTGTGTGTGTGTGTGTGAGAGAGAGAGAGAGAGAGAGATTGTCCTTTGGTGTTTCTTATAAGGGCAGACATTTAATCATGAAGTCATTTAATCATAACCTTATCTAAACTTAATTACCTCCAAAGGTCCTACATCCAAATACTATCACATTGTGGGGTAGGACATCAACATAGGAATTTTGAGGCAACACAGCTCTCTCCATAGCAATACTGTCAGGCTTCATACTGCTGTTGCCCTTCCAAATTTCTTAAAATTATGTTTTATCATCATCAAGTAATTAGAGCATTTCTTTTAACTTTTCTCCTGTCTTGCATTTCATGCATGTGTGCATGTGTTACAAGATTCTTTCTGAAGCTTCTGCTTCACCCTTCTGGGCTTGCAGTGTATGAAGCAAGTGGCCCCCGTGTAAGAATATATATTACCATTTAATATTCATCACCAGTCATAGGATTCTCACGTGTTGCAGGTCTAATTGATTATTATTCAATACTGTCATTTCCATCTACCTTTCACATTTAGCATTATTAATTTTAGCTTTAGCTGGAGATTATGCACTGATATTTTTAAATTACGAAAACTAATAATCTAGATTAATTTACTTAATATAAAAAATACAATGGCATGCCCAATTATGTATAAAAATCTAAAACCTGCACAAGCCCAATTTGGTCTTATTAATTAGATGAGGAAGACTACTAGCTAGAGGTTATCCCTGAGGTATCTTTTAAAGTCTCATTTGTAATTTGATATATGAGAAGGAAGGAGTGGGTTCTGCGGTTTCTACAGTGGTTGGATTAAATGAAGTTTGCATATAGATATCTCACTCCTTGATAATGAATACAGGAGAATATTTAGAAAAAGTGTACTATAGGTGAGTGATATAGATTAATTCAGGTAGAACAGTAACCGAAATTGAAATAGGCATTTTTCTCCAACATGCTTATAATAAAATAGTCCATGCACTTGTTGAAGAGATTATGACTCAGTATGGAATCAATATTTGAAAAAAGGCAAGAAAAAAAACAATTTAATCTTTTATGTAGAAGGATGGCATAGTTCGATTTGCAGACTATTTGATCCACAAGGGCCATGAACCCCCCAGTACTTAGCAAAGAGTTGCCATACAGTAGGTGATAAGCAGATAACTGTTCTATAACTGAAAAGTGCATAAATTATCTTTTAAAAGATTAATCAGGAGTGTCATCAAAACCATGGCAGCATAAGGAATCCATTGAGCATTGTTCATGGTGGCCAATACATTGAAACATCCAAAGTGTCCTTCGATAGTTGATTGGATACAGAAGCAGTGGTACATACATATTCAATGGAATATTACTCAGCCCTAATAAAAAATGAAATATTGAGCATCTTTTCATATGTCTGTTGGCCATCTGTATGTCACCTTTGGAGAAATGTCTATTCAGGTCATCAGCCCATTTTTTAAGTGGGTTGTTTGTTTTTTTGTTGAGTTGTATGAGTTCCTTATATATTTTGAATATTAGCCCCTTATGCTATCTATCACCGTGTACCAAAATTAATGCAATGGATCAAACACTTAAACATAAGACCTGAGACAATAAACTGCATAGAAGAAAACATAGGTATTTAACTTATAAACCTTTGGGTTCAAAGAGAATGTTATGAATTTGAATTCAAAGGCAAGGAAAGTAAATGCTAAAATAAATGAATGGGACCATATCAAACTAAAAAACTTCCACACAGCAAAAGAAACCATCAACAAAATAAGGAGGCAACCAACCCAATGGGAAAAGATATTTGCAAACAATGCCTCCAATAAGGGGCTAACATCCAAAATATTCGGTCGTCGGAAAAGCCATGACGTATTTTGTCTGTTTTTCAAAGGTCATTTATTTATATAAAGAACAAAGATCAATCAATGATATATTGCCTGTTTTGTTTGATAACCATTTGCCATCTTTCAGTGAGCTTCATAATTTCTCATTCATAGAAGGAGAAATTATGTCTTTATTTGCGAAAAACTGAACAAGGTGCTGATTTACAGCCTCATCTGAATTGAATGTTACACCACGCAAGGAGTTTTGAAGAGAACGAAACAAGTGGAAGTCTGATGGCACAAGGTCAGGCGAGTATGGTGGGTGTGGCAACACATCACATCCAAGCTCCAGTAATTTTTGACAGGTGATGAAACGTGTGTGGTCTCACATTGTTGCGATGGAACACAACTCCTTTAAAATTAACAAGCTCTGAATGTTTCTAGGTGATAGATTAGTTCAAACTGTCCAATTGCCAACAGTACACATTCAAATTGATTGTTTGGTTCCTTGGTAGGAGCTCGAAAAACACAGCACCTTTAAAATTCCACCACACTGAGAGCATAACCTTTCTCTAATGAATGCCTGCTTTCGATGTCCTTTGAGGCGAATCATCATGTCGGGACCAAGACCGTTTGTACACCACATTGTTGTAAACAATCCACTTCTCGTCACCAGTTATCTACCAATCACTTAAGAAAAGGATTGTTTTCCTCACATTTAATGAGCATATTGCAGATGTTTATATGCGCAGTCAAATGAGCTTCTTTGAGCTCATGGAGAACCCAAATATCTAGCTTGCTTACATATCCCAGCTTCTTCAGGTGGTTGTGAATGCTTGAATGGTGGATGTTCAATATTTCTGCAATCTCTCATGTGGTGTAACATGAGTTTGACTTGACCAATGCCTTTATTTTGTCGTCATCAACCTTGGTGGGCCTCCTTGACCGAGGAGCATTGTTGAGATAAAAATCACAAGCACATAATTTCGTGAACCATCGTTGGCACTGATGTTCTCATAGAGCATTTTCACTGTCAACTTTATGCAACTTTTCACAAGCTTGACGCACATTCTTCCCTTTATGGATGTAAAACAGTAAAATATGGCAAAAATGCATCTTCAACTTGTAAAATCTCCAAAACTAAACCAAATAACTGTTTTTTTTAAATAAAGCTAGAACTGTCAGCTATCAAATGACATAGCAATAACATAGATGCGAATGACTCTAGTACTTCCAAAAATGAACTAGTGCCATCTATTGCAAACATGCGTCATGACTTTTCCAACAATTCAATATATAAAGAACTCATACAGCTCAATAACAAAAAATAAAACAATCCAATTAAAAATGGTGAGAAAACCTGAACAGATACTTCTCCCAAGAAGACATACAAAGGTTCAACAGATATATGAAAAGATGCTCAATTTCGCTAGCTATTAGGGAAATGCGAATCAAAGCCACAATAAGATACCATCTGACATCTGTTAGAATGTTTATTATCAACAACACAAGTAATAACAAGTGTTGTGTTGTGAGGCTGTGGAGAAAAAGGAACTCTCACAAGCTGCTGGTGGAAATGTAAATTGGAATAGCCACTGTGGAAAACAATATGGAGCTTCCTCAAAAATTAATAATATAATTACCACATGACCCAGCATACCTCTGGGCATCTACCTCAAAAACCTGAAAATGCTTATCCATAAAAATATATATACCCCTGTCTTCACTGAAGCATTCATTATTCATAGTCATTACTGCCATTTGCAACAACATGAATGGAACTTGAAATTATCATGCTAAGTAAAATAAGTCAGACAGAAAATGTCAAACACCATATGATTTCACTCATATGTGGGATATAAAACTGAAAGCAATAAATGAACAAGACAAATGAAGGAACATAAATTCATAGTCGCAGACAACAGTTTAGTGGTTACTAGAGGGTACCAGGATGTATAGAAGAGGGTAAATGGGGTGAAATATTTGGTAACAGAAGATTTCACTTTGGGTGGTGAACACACAGTGCGATATACAGATAATGTATTATACAGTTTTACTGTTGAAACCTGTATGATTTTATTAACCAATGTTACCTCAATAAATTTAATGAAAGAAGGTTAATCAGGATGGTGGATAAAATATCAATGGGGGAATGATGGAGTTATAGTGTATAGCTATGATATGCTGGAATTCTGTATTTGGGTGACAATGAAAAAAGAAAAATAAATACAAAATGAATGTTACTATGTAACTATTCCCAAGGATTTCTGGCAATCTTTAAGTTTTATATTATACATTACTGGATATTGCTTTGAAATGTCAACTATGTATTTTTGATATTTCCCCCAACACACAATACAAACAGAAAGCCTTCAAACAATCAGCATTACATTTTCAGACTGCTGAAATTGCTTTGTTTGAATGACGTGTTAGGCTAGATATGTGTCTCATTGTCACTTTATCACATGTGAATAAATGACCTTTGCTCCTGGTATTTCCTCTTTGTAGAGCAACCTCCATGTGTCCCTCTTTCTATCAGATGGAACCCTATCTATTCTTCAGGCATGAATACAAATTTTGTACCATCACTTTAATTGTCTTTTTCTCAGGTAAAGCTGATCTCTACTTAAATGGGTATAGATCTTTGTACTTCTCTCTTTTTTTTAAATCATTACATCATAATTTGTAATGTAATAATTGTGTATATCGGTGCACTGTGTATTGTAATCAAAATTGCCTTCAACCTTTCCATCTTCCATGTTCTTTATATCTAAAACTTTGGATGCAATGGTCCTTAATTAATATTTGTTCAATAAATGAATTAATTAAAAAAGAAAAAGATGACCTTCTAATAACGCTTAATTCTCTTTCATAATTAAAAGAACTGAGGCAGAAACCATAGTGTTGTAAATTGTTAATTTGATGTTGAGATTGATTTAGAGTTCATTTATAATGTTTTGCTTCACCTCTCTTACTTTTCAATTTTTGTTTTCAGTAGCATTATGTTTACAAAAAACATGTTAATTTAAGAAATATTTCTATTATTACTTAATATAAAACTTACATTACATGCTGATGGATATTCAAGAAGCATTTTTCAAGGCCAATATGGTGTGACATTCCAAGATTCAGTGACAGATTTGAATAGAGGCTCTTAAGCAGTGCAGTTTTGTATAATCGGTAGCATATGTGGTAGCAATTACTAATTAGATAATTGGAAGCATATGGCAGCAATTACTGTCAATCATATTATGCTATATCCCAGTAGGTAAAATAATACCTTCAGTGCAGAAATGTCTGCTATGTACATTCTCAATTCAATCAAGGGATTAATGAGAGCATTCTATGCTATAGTTTGAGTAACTACCAATGAACAATGCTTAGAAACAATCTATAACTTTAATTGAGGTCATGGCTACAGTATGTGACAGGAGCTATGAATTGGCCCATCCAATTTGCTGTGGTTCATTAAGACATGAACTGCTCAAGAATTGTGTAGACAGGTTGCAACAAATCATACCAAGTGAATTGCTCAGTGAGGTAGAATGTTATTGTACAGATCTGGCCGAAGGCGAGGTTTGTGTATCACAAGAAAAATGCCCATGATATAGTATATACTGTGTATCCAAGCTGTATTGTCAGATGCATCACATTCTCTGGCAGCAATAGCTCATTAAGATCCATATCCAGAATAATGGAGCTTATACTTACAATGCGTCATGGTTTCTATGGAAGCCCATAGATATACCACTATCAATCTAGTACGAAAAGAAAACCAGGTTTTAGATTGGAAGCCAGAGCAGTCGGTTGGCCTAGGATAACTACCTTCACAGCCACATGGATATGTAGCCTCCATTGTTCACCCTTCTGGATCAAAGTTTGCACTCAACAATGCATATTGATGTGCTCAGCAACTTTCCAAGTCAGGCTGAAGAGAGGTCTTATTAAATCAAGTATGAAGCTATCAAACCTCAGATCAAAGAGTATCTTAGTTATTCTTCTAATATGAAGACAACTTATTTGATAACTCTATGCAACCCTATTATCAGTCCCCATATTGCCAAAATTAGAATGTGCTCACCTGTTTAGATTTCTTTTTTCCCTTTTCCCTTTGCCCTTATATCGTCACTTTTTTCACATATTTGTGCTGACACATCCACGTACAGGTAAACACACACACACACACACACACACACACACACACAAACACACACACTTTATCATAACATGAGTCTACTATCTGCACTAGGAACCCAGAGAAATCAGAACTTCAAAAGGATCTAATAAGAAATTGTCTTCCCAAGGGAAGCAAGAAGTTACAATGGGGTAAGGATAGCCTATTTAATAAATGGTGTTGGGAAAATTG
>NW_017732034.1:379310-380094 GCF_001890085.2 Hipposideros armiger
AAAAAAATGCTACTAGGATTTCTGCAGATGAGGAAATGTGACACTGCGGATGGGATGGCAAGCTGTGATAGCTATTCAGTATCTTTTGTATAGGCAAGTGCCAACTGAGGCCTAAGTCAGTTTGGCAAGTCTGAATGTTTAGCCGAAATTAGACAGAGTCCTTAGTGGGTATTGTATTGTAACTAGACAGGCGATAATTCATGGGGAATGTCTTAGTTGTAGATAAAAATGTGGGTAGCATTAGTGTTTAAGTGATATTGAAAACCAGAAAAAAAAAGAAAAAAAAAAGATGAGATTTTAAAATAGCAAATGCAGTTGAAGAAAAGACATCCAAGGACTGTGGCCTGGACATTCTAAATTTAAAAGATTGAGGACATAAGGAGAAACAGGAAAAGATGTTGAGAAGAAACTGCCAGTGGTGAGGTGCAGGAATTCTGCTTCCTAGTAGCCAAATGAAGAGTGTTTTAAGGAGGAGAGGATAATTAATTTTGTCAAATGCTTCTGTTAACTCATGCAAGATGAGGAAAGGGAATTGGACATTGGATCTAGCAACAAATATACGGATGTCTGTTGAGCTCAACGTGACCACTTTCAATGAATTCATAAGGTCAAATGCCTGATTGGAGAGGGTTCAAGTGAAAATGGATGGAAGGGATTTAAAACTGAAAACATAGAAAGTACTCTTTGTGAAGAGAAAGAGAAATGGGAATATAGTTGAAAAATGGAATGAGGACAAGAGAGTTTATTTATTTATTTATTTATTTATTTATTTATTTATTTATTT
>NW_017732034.1:386124-413586 GCF_001890085.2 Hipposideros armiger
CTCTAGGGCCAAACTTCAAGATTTACATGTGATCATTTACTATGTGTGGAGAGGAAAGTGGTTCAGTTACAAATATACATAGACTTATATAAAGTGTCAAATGGCATGGCTCATTGGTTAGGAGCCTAAAGAAGAAAAAAAAAATACAGGCCTGGGGAAAAGACTTATAGATTGACCTTTGGTAGTGGGCATGGGGTATGAAAATGTGACATTACATATTAGTAATTCCCATTAGAGATCATGTACCATGGATGAAGCACTAAATAATCAAGTAGATATTACTTTTTTTTTAATGTTAACTTCTTTTATCAGCCATCCCCATTATGGCAAAATGGTCACATGAACAAAGAAGTCATGCTGGAAAAAATAGAACATAGGCAAGGACAACCCACCAATGACCCATTCACTATGGGTAACTTAAGTACTATAGCTGCTGAATGTCCAGTTATCCAGTAATAGAGACCAATGCTGAGTGCTGGTTTAGGGACCATTTTTAAGGGAGATGACCAGCCTGTTAGTGGAAAGTAAATTACAGTAAACCTCTTCCACCTTGGAATGGGTGGTGATTCATCTCAACTGGAAGTTGTATACATGGTGGTTATCATTTTGTTTGTTATGCTTACAGAGATTCAGCCAGCACAGCTGTTCTAGGGTCTTTAGTATTTGGTCTCCTGATAACACCATATCACAATATTTCACAACAAGGGATCATCTCCAGTAAGGAGATGTAGAAATTGACTCCTAACAGTGACATCTGCCGGTCCTATCATATAAAGTACAATCCAGAAGTTGCTAGCCTGATAGAACAATGGAATAGCCTTTGAAGGCACAGCTGAGGTGCCAGCTTTGAAAAGATCCCCTGCCAGGATGGAGTGCCATTCCCCCAGGATAGGACGTACACCCTTAATTAATGACTATTTTCTGGTTCTGGGTCGCTATTACCCACAACACATAGGGCAGTACAAAGAGGCAAAGAAGGTTGGGATGATTCTCCATTTCTACTGCACCTATTGACACACTAGCTCAATTTTGGCTTTCTGAATTTACAACCTTAGGCTCTGTGGGTTTAGAGTTCCCAAAGAAAGAGTACATTTCTTCCAAGGGAAACAGGATGAACCCCAGTAAACTTCAAGCTATCGCTACCATGGAACACTTTGGCGTATTTGTGCTTAGAGTCTAGAAGGCAAGGAAAAAAGTCCATCTGTCAAGAGTTTTGGCTACTGTGAGGTTACAGCTGAATTACAAAGAATTTTCTTCTGCGAAGGGGGCTTCCCCATCCAGGATCGTGCCTCTCCCTGGAGTAACTGTACTCCCCCAGGAGGAATTGTATGGGTCAAAGTAGGCATCTTGGCTCCCCTGCCTCAATTTGGACAACATCTGAATGGCCAGCCCAGCTCTAGGGCTCCTGAAGGGATCCACTAACGCCTCTATGGCAATTCTTCAACTTAATCCTTTTTCGCTCACCTCAGGTGTTGTTCCTCTGAACATGCCATATAATTCTTCTGCACTCAGATATCCTTCACATTGTCTATTTGCCAGAGAATCTGTTGTAAAGCATGGAATGGATAAACAATCTCTATTTGAGTCTTTACTGATTGCTTGTTATTGTGCATTATGTTAGGTATACTTTATGTGCATTGTACAACTAAATTTCACAGTCTAATGAAGCTAAAAACCTTTTAGTAATATAAATTTTATCAAATAGAATTTGGGTACTTATGTATTCATAGATACAGAGTATGGTTGGCTACATAAAAATGTTTGTCAATATTTAAACAGCAGAATATATTCATGTTTTTCCAATAGTGAACCACTTTTGACTTTCTTAAAATATATATCACTGATGGCAAGGGTGTATTCTAATTGGATAGGTTCATTAAACTGGGTTCCATTTAACTCTTAGGCAGATTAACAACAATTTTTCATTCTCAATACTCAATATTAAAATGATAACACCCATAGAACACTGAAGCCTTTTCACAGTAAACCTTTCTGTAGATGCCAGCATAGTTCTTCTCCTACTGGTGAAATATTAAACTGAGAATAAATTTGGTTTCCAAGTCTTGTGACTTTTAGAGCCATTTTCATATTTTAAGTAAATATTTATATTAAGTAAACCAATGAGAAATGAATGAGAACGTAGAATTGTTTCTGTGAGAACTAGGTTAAATGCTTTAGAAATATTCAAAATGATTGAACTGCTTTAAAATGCTACAAAATTTGGAGTGGACAAGACAAATTATAAGAATTGGAGAGGAGACGAGAAGTAATTTTATAAAACTATGAAATATTTGTATATATTATTTTCATATACTGTTAGATTATTACTCTGCTTTAAAGAAAATGTACACTTTGAAAATTTCTAGAGCAATTGGGTTGTGTTTTATGGAAAACAAAGATAGGAAACAACACTCAGTGGACCTGTGATCAAAGATAAAGCCATGGTCATATGTAAAAAGAATGGTGAACAAATGCATATATATATATATATATATATATATATATATATATATATATATATATATATATATATAATTTAAGTAAAGGACTAAGGTATGTATTTGTGATTTTTTTAAATGATTTCCTTATTTTACTAAATTTAATAAGCCAAATTTGTACAGTAACCAAAAATATCCTATTGAGATACATAAGAAGGCTTTTAAGTTTTTTAATATTATGCTAGTATAACAAGATAGCGAATGTGATTATACCTTTGTGATTATTGTGGAAGTTCAAAATTGGATAAAATCGGTGAGAAGTACCACTTTATAAAAGGCTGCTAGGACAATGTCTGCCCAACTTTCTAAAGAATAGCTATACCACCAACCCCATCATCTGCTTCCAGTTCATAATAGAACAGAAATTCAAAGACGGAATTGAAAAGTCACCAAAATTACAAAGCTTTCAACTCAGGAGGGTATGCTGTCATAGAGTGGGGGGGGGTGGGATAAGAAGCATCCACAGGATGAGGGCAAAAGGGATGCTCATCTCACCTCCAGGCCTGACGATTTCTTCTCTGCAGAGTTCCATAAGCCTACCCTAGCACATGTGGAGGGGCATGCGTTCAAACAGTTCTGACATCTGTCTCCAACAGCAATCAATCCCAAGCATGGTTCATGAACTTCCTATGGATAAGTAGAGAACTTGATCATAAACATTGACAATTTGAGGCTGGTGTATCTAATAATAGCTAGTTTCTTATTAATACATGTATGTTTTCTGTATTACTTTTTTCTTTTATTTTTCTAGTAATTTATTTTCATCTTTATTGCATTTTACATCAGTGTGGTCTGTGATCATTTCAAACAAAAACAAAGAAAATACCCTCTTTATTCCTCCATATAGAATTTAAGAAACACCATCCTAATGTATGGGGAGCATCTAGTACCCACCTTTTACCTGAAAAGCTGACAGTTGGCTGGAACATAAGCCAGAGTAAGGAAGAAAGGCAGGAGAGAACAGTTTTTGTTTTTCTGGGGCCTAGCAGAACTGCAGAGTGAGCAATCTTGAGTAGTTTAAAATTGTTTTAACAAGGTGATGGCCTGTTGGGATGGGGTGACCCTAATACCTAAGACTGTGGGGGCCACTGGGACAGGGGCTTTGTCAGGGGTTGGTCACACAGGGGCAGCTACAGAGGGTATCACTGTCTTCAGTAATACCATGTAATGCATAGATAAGAATTTCAGACAAAAGGCGTTTAAATTTGAAATCTGTTAAGAACTCATGTTTGCTTGGTTGATAACAAAACCTTCCTCAAAGATTTTTTCTTTGATATGCTTGAGTAAAAATATTGTTAGTACAGAAAAAAATCAGGAACAGGTCCTGGGTACTTAAATTATTTGTAGCACATTTCATAGTAAACATTAATTTATTAATCATATACTTTAGAATCTCTTTGTGCAAGGCAAAATGTTGTTAGGGCAATATGCACACACCGTCTGTCCTGTTATCTGAAGAATTCTTTAAGGTAGCTGCTGACATTCACACTGAGACAGCTTTAAAGAAATTTAACTCAACATAAAAACAACATAGGCATTAGCTTTTGCAATAAAAATGGGTTTAAGAATGTGGCTTGGGCATATATTTTACTACTTTATCCAAAGTCTTGATCTCATGAGAGAGAGAGAGAGAGAGGGAGAGGGAGAGGGAGAGGGAGAGATGGGTTTGAAGTGAAGAAGAAAATACAATGAAGATGTCTTCCAGATTTTAGGTTTGTTAGCTCTACAAAATTTTGCCATTTTCATGTAGTATAAGCAGAATATTCAGATTAATGTAGTCCACTATGCTTATCTAAGAGTTCAGGAATAGCTCATTGGTTAGAAGCCAAGTCAATTTATTTTTCTTTTAACTTCTTTAGAGCCATGTTACAATTCTGTCTTCCAAGTTAATTGATACACTGCATCGATTGAGTTTGGATGATACTCATGCCCTCTTTTAAACTGCTCATTCCTGAGGGAGTTTAATGGGAAAATGTGTTGATGCCTTACTCTAAACTTTATGTTCTTGAGATACCAATATTCGGGTGGTAATTCCTAATGGTATAAGCCAATTCTTTCCCAAAAAGCTTTGGTGACATGCTCTGCAATGATTAACTACACTTCTCCATGGAATGCCATTCTGTATAGTCATAACACATCTTCCAAAGCCATCAACTGTCTGATCACTGCCAGGTTAAAATAAAAATAATAATAAATATAAGCACATGGTGGGTTCAAATACTCCAACAAATGGCAACATGAGAGAGAATCCAACTATGCAAGTCATAAGTGGTTGCATGGATTTTAAGAATAGTTTTGCCTCCTGACACCCTGATGGATAACTGTATGAACAACCTAAAAATTCTGAATGCTTTTGAGAAATTTGAATTCTGTTTACACTATACCTACTTTTTTTAGTGAACAACCCTAAGGCTTATATTTTACTCGTTAATATGCCACTGCAATGCCTACGGATTTGGTCTAGTCAGTTTACCCCTCAGAACCTCAAACTTACTACTTGTCAGATGGGTTTAATTTACTAGAGTAGTTGTTTCACACTGCCTTCTTTCTCTCAACCATCCCAACCGTTCCAAGGGAGAGAGGAGGAGGAAGTTCTGGAGGTCAAGGCTATAGGGCTGCTCCTCCGTGGGTACCACCACAGGTCATTTACCTGTTGTCTATATTGGTCTTAGAGGTAGGATCCTTTTGAAAGTTTGTTCTGACTGCAAAATATGCCTGAAAATCCCTTAATTAGCAGTTAATTAAGATCTTAGCTTCTTCTAAATAGGATTTCAGACTGAAAAACATGAGATTGATGTTATGACATCACGTTTTGTTCTATTTTAGTTCACTTGTTTGAAGTTACAGTTTTTATAGGCTAAAGGTGGTTGATGCCTATGGCTCAGCTTAATATAGTAGCACCGCTTATACAATCATGCTTTCTCCCCACCTCTAAAGATGTCAGCCTTTTCTCTGCTGTTATTTGTTATATAAACAAATTGAATATAATAAATGTTTGAAAAGTTTTAGCAGCTGAGGCTTATGTTTACCACATATTTACGTCCCTTCACAGGAGAGGGATATGAATATTTCCCAGAATATCTCATTGAAGTAAAAAATGTTACCTAAACTTACTCTTTACAAAAAAATATATAGTTATAATTTTGAACTTTATTTACCTCCAGAGGCAGTTGTTAGGACTTGGTGACATTATAAAAATGTTACAGCAGGAACTGTGCATGATTTTGAATGAATCATTTATGGAAGATACTTATCAAAATATTAACCACAATATTCTCTAGTTATAAACTCATATTGGTATGTTCCTTAGATCAATAATTTTTACTGGGTATTAACTAATTAGACCTAAGCTGTACAGGAGAAATTGAGTGCATAAATATTCTTAATTCATACTCAGAAACTCCCAAATTATTACTGCCAAAATCAGCGAGCTTTCCTGGATAAAAGCTGGCTCATTCATGGGTACCTATACCAGAGGTGTCTATCAGCATGAATCATAGTCAAACAGAATTGTGATCAAAATCATAATGAAATAGAAGGACACCAGAAAGACACAATTTTAAGGTAAAGAGAGAAATCAGTGTCATAGAAACTGAGAAGTGAATTCTCTGCAAATAGACCAGTTAATAAGGAGCCTATTGACAGTTAAAGGGCCCTGTGCCTTTTGACACTGTGCTTACAACCTATTGGGTTGTCGGAAAAGTCATGACGCATTTTTGCAACAAAAAACAGAAAAAATACATCACGACTTTTCTGACAGCCCAATAGATAATAGTAGTTTCTTCCTGTATTGTTAGGACTTGGGATCCTGTAGCTTTGTATTTAGCATGGGCATCTAAACATTTTCCCAGCCCATAGCTGTCATTAGTTTTTATATTGAGGTGAGATCTTTATGAAAAATACAACTAGGAATTAAATGACTTCTCAGCCCAGGACCCAATTAATAGAAAAATAAAGTGGAATGGTGTTGCAACAGGGATTAAAATAATGAGTCCCTGTTTCTCTCTCTAACTCCCCTTGTAATGAAATAGCCTATGACTTCAAAGCATGCTCTTTGTCTCTAGAGCCCAGTTCAGTAAGTCTCAGAAATTCTGTCTTTTTCCCTACCCTGGCAGGGACCCCCCTTTTATCTGCTGCCCCCACGTCTGCAGTGCTTCTTGCCACTAAGTGCTTCCACTGTTCCTGCCATCATTACTGCCCCCACACAGCAGTCCTGTGTGTTTGTGTTGGAAATTCCACATTCACCAAAATAAGGGGCATTTCTCACATCAAGAACTATAGGTATTTAATTAGGTTCCCCAAAAGAGAGTCTGGAGCTTTGCTTACAATCCTCTCTTTGGTGTTATTTTGCACCTGAAATAAGTCCCACACTATTGACACCCAGGGTTGCCCAGTATCATTTCCATCAGCGCTGACCAGTAGCCTGGAAACGGAACATAAGGGACAATGTGGCCTAGCCCTTGGTTTCTCCTCTGACCTCATCAGCTACTCCCTTCCCTGTTCTTCTCCTTGAAGCCACAGGTGACTTCCTTGCCATTCCTTAAGCATATCCAAAACTCCCCCATATTATGGATTACTTAGAGTTCCTTTGTCTGCTGTGTGTTTCCTCCAGATATACACAAGACTCCCTCCCTTATTTCATTCTCCTCTTCAAATGCCATCTTATGAGTATTCCTTTCCCTGATCACCCAGTGTAAATTAGAAATATGACACAGCACTTCATGCTCTGATAACCTGTCTTATTTTACTCAATAGCACTTATCACTATGCTATGTATATGTTTGTGTGTGTGTGTATATATATATATATATATATATATATATATATATATAAAATTTCTTAATTAACCCTCCCTCCCCCAATAGAATCAGTTGTGCAAAGACATCATCTGTTAGCAATTATATAGCCTCAGTATTTGGTGCAGTGTGGTGACTGGCACATTGTAGGGGCTCAGTTAACATGACAAAATGAACTTGAGGCTATTGAAGTTTGGCTAAACTGGCTGTTTTGAAACATGTCTGAAGCACTTTTTTATGTTCTATGTTTTCGTATAGAGGTTAAAGTTGTCCATATATATATATATATATATGCATCCCCACAAAGGGCATGTGTTGCTCTCTTTTTATAAAAGTTTCATGTTATTTCAAGCACCAAATTATCAAATGAAAATTATTCTTGAAATCCCTAAAGACTTGAGATGTCAATATCAAGTGAACCCACATTTGCATTTCTAAGTACTCTAACATGTATATGTACATTAAACTCTCTTAGTTTTGTTGATAGATATACCAATTTTAATCCAAAACATTTTGTAAATTTACATCTTGAAAATAGATGAAAGGTATTCAAAGTTTTGGTTTAAAGCTTTCTGCTTGGAAAGTCACTTTCTTCCTCACAAAGTATTTCATCAAAAGTTTTTTTTATCATATTTTGGAACATTATGTAGCCCCAAATATGTGTACTTTTTGTGGGAAACTAACATGTGCTCTCACTGAGTTTATTTCTAATTTTGTTTATATTTTCAGTGATCTGAATAAATAAAGGAGAGTAAAATAAATATATGAAGGAAAAGTTTTGTCAAAAAAGGGGATTTTGATTCTTCCAAAAAAGATTTTAAACATACAGACATCTTGACTAGTGAACTTTCAGGTAAATCTGAACTTGCTGCAGGGGACTAAGGAAATATCAGGCTTAAAATCTTACTCTGATACATTTGATTATGGCATTGAAATTAATTGTGCTCTCCCCACCAAAAAAAGACTTTTTAAAAAAAATTTTATCATTTCAATTCATTTGTTGTTATAGAAATCAACATAAGGAAAGAACAAAGAAAAATGCTCCTTAGGGGCTGAAGGATGCAGCTCAGATAAATATTTATGTCCCAACTAAAAACATTCCAAATGCAGTCTCCCCTTTCACTTAGCTATGACCTATCATCTATATAAGGTGTCAGCATTCCAATGTAATCACCTGGAGATTGATTAATCATTTAAAGTTCTACATCTAAAAGGAAAACATTTAATAAAGGTAATATAAAGCCAGGATGATATTTTGGGACCTTGACTTGTCATTTTAGTTTAAGAAATGATGCTGTCATATTTCTGTAGGAGACAGCATCTGGTATGCAAGATAAAATGCCTCTCTAATATGTCCCAACCCTAAAGAACCAGCTGATTAGATGCTTGAATGTTTGTATAACAAGCTTAGGTATTTGTTTGCCTCTGTGCAAATTAAATTGTCATTGTGCCAAGGGTATACAGAAAATATCCATTAGCAATTGATGTCAGTATGTTTATGTAGAATTTGAATGGGCTCTTTATACAGATCAAAATTGACAATGTGGAAAAAAATAGAGATCAATTATACACTTGGAGTCTGAATTCTTAAAACAAATATGTAGTCAAAAAGCCTTCAGTTCCTATCTAGTTTCACCTCTGACGTTTGGAAAAGGGAAATTTATTTTTCCTTATAATAATCATATTATTTATAGAGAGGTTGTAAAATAAAACTGGTATTGTTTTAATGTGAAAATGCTCTGAATTATTAAGAGTTGATGCCAGTGTTAATCTAAATCTATGACACAGTAATACTTTTGAAGAACTGATCATAGCACGAGGTTGAAGTCAATGCATTCTATACAAGATGTCTTGTTAACACATGTCCTTAGAAATATACATGTATATCTGGACAACAGTATTTGTTAATTATCACTTCCATGTTTCCATCTTCACAACAATGACAGACTGTTTCCACTTATTTTTAAGTTGGTTTAAGGGAAGTAGTATCTCTCATGCCTTTGCAAGATGGGGAAAGTGCAGACAAAAACAATCAGGATTATTATTAACATAACCAAAAGCTGAATGGTCAAAGAGGTAACATACCATAGTTCTTATGTGCAAGGTCATAAAAAGATATGGTTTCCCAAGTCATAATGAATAAAGAAGCACACAGATAATACACACCAAGATTCTAAATTGTCCTCACCATTGATTGGATCAGTTGATGAACAGCTATAAGCAACATTACGCTTGTAAATGATTAACAACTGGTTCACCAGGTGGGAAAAAAGAAAAAGAAAAGCCTGGATTTCCACTGTTAGCTAATTTATGTTGTATAAATTTCTACAGCATGAACATTTTAAGTGGAAATGGAAAAAGGCGGCTAAACTAGCTCCTGTGAGCCTGTTAAATCTGGTTGGCTCTTCTACATCATGGAATAAGTAAGGTATAAATCATAGGTGCATCATTTAGTAAATTAAGATAATGTCATGAAACTTGATGCTTAAAAAATGTCTTATAACTAAAAAGTTTAAAAACAGGGAGACCAGTCTTGAGGCTATTGAAGTTTGACAGGTCGGTCTGGATTAGGATATAAGCAGTAGAAATGGAGACTAAACAACAATTAATATTTTCTGCAAATGCTATACGAATCAACATTTAAAAGTTGAATGCAATATGAAAAGAAACTTAATGAAATTACACAGATATGTTTAAATGTTTTACCAACTTTGTAGTTTTCATTAAGTGAAATTTTGACTAGTTTGAATTATTAACAGGATTGCAATGTTTAATCAAGTTTAGACTTATTTTAAATCAGGTAGACCTGATAATATTCCTTAATTTTCTTCAGTTAAACAGGGTTTTAAAGATATGGCCATAATGTAAAAAATATTAAGTCAGTGAAAACAAGTAAGTTATGTCTTACTAATTGTTGTTACTATTTATCATATTTCTTAGATCCAGGCCACAGTATATTTTATGAAGTGTTTCATACTTTTTTTAATTTTGTATGTTCCATTTCTATCTCTCCAAAATATATTGGAAGAAAAAATAGCCTTAAAAAATGAAGTTCAAACTTTCAGAAAATGTCTGACAACCATAATGAACAAAAGAAAATATCTATGCTGATACAAATATCTTCCATTTTTACATTCCCAGATTTAAATAAATAGGGGGTTGGGCATAAATATGCCTTATATTGAATAAAATTTGACTACATAATAATATTTGCAAGTAAATATGAATATAATACAATTATTAAACATTATATCATGACTTTTTTTAGTTAATTAAATTTTGATAGCATGACTATATATTATTTTCAGTTATTGGCATAAAGTATGAGATATTATTTCATCAGATTTATGTTACTCATGTCCTAATTGAATAGTATTATCTTTAATAAATATTCTATTATAGCTAATGCTCCTATATAATTTCAATGGAAGTAACTACATTGGACCACAGTTAATCTTCTATTGGGGATATTATGTAATAAACTATTCATAAAAGCTTGACAATATTTTTTTTTAAAAAAACTAAGTATTTATGTGGAGATATAAATGTTTAATGATATAATTTTGAATCCAGCCAATCAATAATTATATTACTGGAAAAAATCTGTCACTATATTTGAAAAAAGTAAACACTCATATACACATTTTATAGCCTTTACTTTCAAGCATTTATATTTTTCTTGAAATATTACCCTTTAAGCCAAAATTTCTCATTCTTACACTTAGCTTTAAGGTACAGTATTTGGAAAGGTTAGTAAAATTCCATTAAGTTATTTTGAGTTATCTAAGGGTGAACTTTAAGAAATTGTTTAGACAGTTTTAATACACTTGAAGAGTTGAAAAGTAGTTTTGTTTTTAAAGTTTACACTTGGCACATATTTAGTCTTCACTGAAGAACTGAAGCCAGAACTTCTGAGAGAAAGTGGAGGCACTTTAAGGCTGTGATTGAAAATTCTCTGTATATTCTATCTGATCCCTAAGTTATAGCAGACTTACTGTAGCCCACAAGAAACAGAGAGGAAGGGATATTTTATTTCTGGCCTATTAATATCCTTATGACTTTCTGTCTCTTCTCATATATTTTCTCATATATTTATTTGCTTTCTCTGGGCCATCCTGCTGACAGTCAGAAATGATAATGGATATTAACATTTTAAAATGAGAGGAAAAAAGTACAGATTTATCTCTTGATATGATTTAATTTGCAATGGTTTTGTTTAGTGTTGCTTCCTACTTACTCATGGGATGATCTTAATTGTATAGTGAACCTTATCAAAAATAGTTTGAGTGAGATGGCTCCGGTCAAGATGGTGGAGTAGGTAAATACTGTGCTTACCTCCTCTCATGACCACATCAAAATTACAACTAAACTACAAAACAACCGTCATTGAAAATCTTCTGAAGTCTACCTGAACTGAAGTCCTACAACTAAGGACATACAGAAGAAGGGACCTCAAGACTTGTAGGAGGGGCAAAGATGTGGAAAGCGCTGGTCTCACAATCATGTATGTTCTTTAAAATTGGATAGGATATTTTGGCTGTGGAGGTTTACCCCAGACCAGCAAGGACTTTTAGCTTCACACTAGGATTGCTAGCCCAGGGTTCCCATCCTGGGGAGAGAAGTCTCCATAACTTCTGACTGTGAACACTAGCGGAGATTGTGGCTGAGAGAGCAGGCTGCTGGAGTGCCAGGTGTTCCTCTTAAAGGTTCTGTGCACAGACTTATTCGCTGATGAACTCACTTGTTCTCTTCTACAGCACTGGAGCAGTAGTTCTAAAGGCACCAGAGACACAGGAGGAATTGAGTTGTCTGGCTTCAAGGTGAGAGCTGGAGGTTTTCTCCCAGACAGAAGTGCTGGCAGAACCAATTGTTTCTTTGTTTAGCCCTCCCCCATCCCAGCCGTAGAAAGAGGTGGCTGCCCTATCTGAGTCTTCGCCAACCTGGCTAACACCATTTGTCCACCCCACCCAGTCACTATGTTTGATTCCCTGAGGCTTCACCCTACCAAAATTGTGGGCCCACTCAAGATCTGCTTCCAGAGGCTTTTCCATATAAATGACCTGTCATGGCTATTGCTGCAGAATTTTCTAAATACTCTCAAATGTTCACAAAGCCCAAACATTCAGCATCTGGCCTCAGCATGTCCTGTACCTCTTGCTAAGCAAAACTAAGCCTGACGTTAGCAACAGCCAGCCTCGGTTTGCAGCTTGGCCTCTCAAGGCACCTCCAAGCCCAGCATTGATGACAACCATCTGTGGATTGTTTTGTACCTCATTCCAGGTGTTCTAGGGCAGAGCACAGGCTGCGGCCAGATTCGGCCTGCAACAGGGCCCCTCCCAGGAGCGAGCACACCAGGTGGCCAGCTTCAGACTAAGCTGGAGCATCACCCAGCCACATCCAAGGGCAACATACTCAGAGGACAGAATGGGAAGGCACCAGACCCTGCTGAAGCAGATCCTTTTCTGTAGGGTCAGACCCTGTGCAACAGCTCCTTCACTGTAATCATGGCCAGTCCTCATAACCAGTCAGCCCGTGGGTCAAACCATCCCAATGACATACAAATGGCAACCAAGGCTCAACTACAACAAGAGGGCACACACAAACCACACCAGGAACACACCTGGATCACACAGCTCAGGTGACCAGGGAGACTGTAACACTGGGACCCAGAGGACACCTACTACATAAAGCCACTCTGCTTAGACCAGGAGACATCATAGCCCTACCTAATACATAGAACTAAACACAGGGAGGAACCTGAAATGGAGAGACAAAGAAACATGTCCTAAATGAAGAACAGAACAAAGCTCCAGAGAAAGAATTAAACAAAATTGAGACAAGCAACCTACCAGACACAGAATTCCAGACACTGTTGGTAAAGACACTCAATGATCTCATTGAGAACTTCAACAAAGCGACTGGAAACATAAAAACAGTCAGAAATGAAAAAAATACAATAACTGAAAAAAGAATACATTAAAGAGAATCAACAGTAAATTAGATGAAACAGAGGATGGAATCAGCAATTTGGAAGATAAGGTAGCAGAAAACGCCTAATCAGAACAGCAAAAAGAAAAAAAATAATCCCCCACAATGAGAAGTTAATTGGCCTCTGGGACAACATTAAGCATATCAACATCCACATCATAGGGGAAGAGAGAGAGAGTCAGGAATCAAAAACCTATTTGAGGAAATAATGATGGAAAACTTCCTTGACTTGGCAATGAAAATAGACATACGTGCCAGGAAGCTCAGGGAGTCCAAAACAAATGAACCCAAAGAGGCCCACACCAAGACACATCATAATTAAAATGCCAAAGGTTAAAGACTAAGGTTGAATTTTAAAAGCAGCAAGAGAAGAAACATTAGTTTCCTACAAGGGAGCTCCCATTAGACTTCCAGCTGATTTCTCAACAGAAACTTTGCAGGCCAGAAGACATTGGCAGGAAATATTTAATGTGTTGAAAATCAAGGACTACAACCAAAGATATTCTACCCAGCAAATCTATCATTTGGAATCAAAGGACAGATAAAGAGTTTCCCAGACAAGAGAAAGCTGAAGGAGTTCATCACCCCAAACCAGTAGTACTACAAGGAATCTTAGAAAGACTTCTTTGAGACCAAAAATAAATAAATAAATAAATAAATAAAATAAAATAAAATCTAAAGTATGAGTGATAAAATAGCAATAACTACATATCTATCAACAATTATTTCAATGTAAATGAATTCAGTGCTCCAATGAGAAGCATTCAGGGTGGCTGAATGGATAAGAAAACAAGACCCTTAAATATGCTCCTTTAAGAAACTCGCTTCAGAGTGAAAGTCACACACAGACTCAAAGTAAAGGGATGGAAAAAAATGCCATGAAAGTGGAAACGAAAAAAAAAAATTGGGATAGCGATACTTATACCAGACAATATAGGCTTTAAAATGAAGGCTATAACAAGAGTCAAAGGACCCAGGAATCTCACTGCTTGGCATTTATCTCAAGAAACCCAAAACAGTACTTTGAGGGCATGTGTGCATCCTTATGTTCATTGCATCATTATTTACAATGGCCAAGATGTGGAGGCAGTCTGGGTGTCTATCAATGGATGAATAAATTAAGAGGAGGTGGTACATATATATGATGGAATTTTGCCTGGCCATGAAAGGAAATGAGTTCTTGCCTTCTGTGGCAACATGGGTGGATCTATAGGGCATTGTAGTAAGTGGAGTATGTCAGAGAGAGAAAGACAGATGCAAAGTGATTTCAATTATATGTGCAATCTAAAGAGCAAAATAAACAAAGAAACTCACAGACACAGAGAACACTTTGATGGTTTCCAGATGGGTGTGTGTGTGGGTGGGGTCTGGGGTTAGTGAAAAAAGGGGAAGGGATTAAGAAGTACAACTTGATCATTATAAAGTAGTCATGGGGATGTAGGGTATGACATACAGAATATAGTCTATAATATTGTAATAACTATGTATGGTGTCAGATGGGTACTAGATTTATCGGGGTGATAAATGGGAACGGGGTTGAGGGGCATGGTGATAAAAGTGAAGGGATTAAGAAGTACAAATTGGTAGTTACAAAATAGTCATGGGACAGAAAGTAAAGCACAGGGAATATAGTCAATAATATGGTAATAACTATGTGTAGTGCCGGGTGGATACTAGTCTAGTTAGGGTATCACTTCTTAAATTATATAAATGTCTTACCACTATTCTGTACACCTGAAATTAATTTAATATTAAATGTCTACTGTACTTTAAAAATTAAAGAAAGGAGGAAAATGTGAAAGAGAATAAGAGGTTCAAATTCCCAGGTATAAATCCATTAAGTATTGGGGGTGTAATGTACAGCATAGGGAATATAATCAATAATATTGTGATAGTGTGTTATGGTGTCAGATGGTTGCTAACTTATCATGGTGATCAGTTCTTTAGGTATATAAATATTGAATAACTGCAGTGTACACCTGAAATTAATATAATATTATAGGTTAGCTATACTTTAATACAAATCTTTCAAAAAATAGTTTGAGTGAAAGAAGTGACTAACTAAAAAGGCAAGAGAGAATGAGAGAGAGAGATGAACAGACACAACCAATCACCAGTGGGGCCAAAAGTGTTTTTAGTTATTAATTTCAGGCAGAGTAAAACATAGTGTTTTTGTTTTACTGGAATTTTGTTTTACTGGTGGAATAATGACACCATATCAATACAAACCAAAGATTTAGTCTAAAATGTACATTAAAGCTGAAAAAAATGTATTCAATTATAAAACACAGAACACCAATTTATTTTTGTTGAATGAAAAATATTCCAAACAAATATAATCATAAGTTTTCTAAAGTTTTTGAACCAGAACAAAACTGAATAAAAAGGGCATATTTTATTTAAAATAGGAGATCAAATCTGGTCATGTGTGAAAACAAGTATACACTATTCACAAGTGGGATTTGTTCCATATATATAAGTCTGGCTCAACATTCAAAAATCAATGTAATTCACTATATCGACAGGCTAAAGAAGACTATTCATATGACCATATTAATTAATATAAAGCAAGCATTTGATAAAACCCAACACCCATTCATGACAAAAACTTGCTGTAATTTAGAATTGAGGGGAGCTAAATTAACTTGATAAAGAGCATTTAATAAAAACCTACACCTAAGACAAAATGGTTTCCTCCCGAGATCAAGAATAAGACAAGGATATCTCTTTTCATTGCTCTTATTCATAATAGTCTTGGAATTTTTTAAACAGTTCAGTAAGCCAAGAAAAAGATATTAAAGACATACTGATCAGAAAGGAAGAAAAAACTATCTGTAATTGCAGATGACATTGTCACATACTAGAAAATCTCAAGAAATCCACACAAAATAAAACCCAAAATCTCTTAGAACCAATACATATGTTCATCAAGGTCAAAGTACAAAACAGCAGTATATAAAAAGTTATATTTCTTATATAGTAACAATAAACACATGGAAAGAGATTAAAAACTAACTGTCATTTACAATTATTCCAAAGAAAATTAAATACTTTGGTATAATTCTAACAAAATATGTATAGGACCTATATTCTGAAAAATTATAAAATGCTATGAAATGGATCAAGGGAGACCTAAATAGATGGAGTAGTATATTATTTTCATGCATTGGAAAATGAACAGTAAATATGCCAATTCTCCCTGAAATTAATCTATATATTTAATGAAATTTTTATCAAAATTCTATCCAAAATTTTTTGTATGATTAGGTAAACATATTTTAAGATTTATACAGAAAAGCCAAAACTGAAATGACCAAAACTATCTTGGAAAAGATGAATAAAGTGGAATGAATCATTCCACCAAATATTAAGGCTTAAAATACAATATATAAGACAGTGTGGTAATGGCAAATGTATCGATGTATAGATCAGTGGAAAAGAATATAAAATTGAGATATAGACCCACAAAAATAAGCCCAAGTGTCATTTGACAACGCGAACAGCTCAAGAAAAAATGATAGTCTTGTCAACAACTGATGCTGCAAGAATTGAATACGGATAGACAACCACTGAAAAAACAAATAAACCTCAACTTAATTCTCACAACTTTTATAAGCATTGACTAACAATAAAACATAGATTTAAATGTAAAAAGTAAAACTGTAAAATGTTTAAAAGGAAATACACAGGAGAAAATCTTCAGAGGTTAGAGTTAGGCAAAGGTTCTTAGACTTGACAACAAAAGTATAATCCATAAAATGAAAAAAATAAATTGGACTATAATTTTTTTTGGTGTTAAGCCTTGATAAGATGAGGAAAAGACAAGCTACAAACCAGGAGAAAATGTTTGAAAACCACATATAAAAAAAGAGCTAATATCTAGAGTATACACACATATAGAACCCTTAAACAACAAACAATCCAATCATAAGATGGGCAAAATACATACACAGATGTTTTACTGAAGAGGATATGCAGATGGTCAATAAGTCATCTGCACATGAAAACAAATGTTCAACATCATTAACCACAGGAAAATGCAAATAAAAACCACAATAAGGTACTAGTACGCACCTATGAAAATGAATACAATTTCCTAAATAATGAAAACAAAATACAAGCAAAGATGCAAAGAAACTCGGTGATTCATACATTGTTGGTGGGAGTGTAAAATGGTAGAGCCACTGTGAAAAAGAGATTAGTGAAGATGCAGAATAAGATGTCCCTTGTATTCCCCCTCAACAACAATTTGGTATCTATCCACAGACAAAAATGCCTTTGTGGTAAGTGTGGGACCAGGCACCATACACAAGGGAACTAGGAGTCCACCCATACAGTGGGTAGTAGACATTCAGATCTCTTTCCCAACTATAGGCCCTGCAGTGGCCCATAAAATGTCTTTATCCCTCCTAGCTGTGGTCCAGGAGCCCTTGGAGAACAATGTCTTAGATAATCCCTCACAGGTGAGGTAGTCTTTTTAGAAGTCCAGGAGTCCAGTGGAGAAGTCCAGCAGAAAAGCACACTATTGCAGCAAAATGATAGAAGCCTGGATGCAGAGGAGAAGAGGAACAATTTGACTTTATTTATGCCACCCCTCCCCCAAGGTGCACGTATAAGTGCCAAGGGAGGCCTTGTGATTTCTCCCACAGGGGAAAGGTAGAGTTGTGAATGAGCAGCTGGCTTCTCTAGCTGTGTGGGATGCTATCAGAGACCCATTTGTCTCTGGCCCTACCCAGAGTACTGCGTCATGAGCTGCACAACTGTGGGGCAGAAGAGGCTGGGAGAGAGCACATAGGACCCTTAGCATTAAAGGGATGAGGTCATACTAGTATGTCAAGGACTTCGGCAAGGAGCCTGACCAGGAGCCTCCAGGGATGCCTTTTCTGTGGATTCCCGCAGTTGGCGGAGGGGCACTCCCAGCACTCTATGTACCTCACACCCCACACACACACCTCTACCATGTAGCAGGCTCCCCGTGAGTGCTCCTGATGGCAAGCAAGAGTGAGCTTTGGCAGATGGCTCATGTTCCATGTATGTGGCATTCCAGAAATGACAAAATTATATAGGTAGAGAAAAGATTAACGGTTTTTGGATTTGTGCTGGAGGTGGAGCCACGGAGGTGGGGCCGCAGAGGTGTAGGTGTAGGTATGGTTATAAAGGGCCAATAGGCAGGACCCTTGTGGTGACAGAACTATTATGCATCTTGACTGGGGTGGTGAGTAAATTAACTTACACAAATGGTAAAATTGCATAGACTAAACACACACAAATAAGTATATATAAATTGGTGACATCTGAATAAGATTAGAGGATTGTATCAATGTCGATATCCTGGTTGTACTAATCAACAGTTTTGTAAGGTGTTATCATTTGTGGAAACTGAGTGAAGTGTACATGAGATTATTCTGTATTATTTCTTACAGATGAATGTAAATCTATAATCTCAAATTAAACTTTTATGTAAAAAAGAATATAGTATATTAGCTACCTATATTTAACAGTATGTTACAAAGTGAATTTGCAGTGTTTTTAAATATAGAAGAGGTAGGAAATTAGCGACTAGCCCATGAGAACAAGAATTTAATTGCTATAAAGATTTCCAGTGTCTGATACCCAGTGGCCTTAAGATCTGAAGAGCTCAGGGGAGAAGAAAGAATAAATATGCACAGATATTATCTTGAGGAAAATTCTCTAAGGAAAATAATCTCGAGTGTTGAGGTCACAGCTTCTGTATCTGGATGCTTTGGAATGTAATATGGATTTACATTAGTAAGATTGGCATACATTCTTTGTATCGTTTCTTGGGCATAGATAGCTGGCATCATATGACAGAGGCTAGAAGGAGAGCTAGAGTTCTTATTTCAGTTGTTAGAGGTTAGAATGTTCAAAAAGCTCACACTGTAGATAAATATCCAAGGAAATTAAGTCACAGGATTCAGAGATGAGGACAAACAGAATAATTGAAATTCTGTTTTGAAGGCAAAATATGAATCCTACATTCTAACACATGATTTATCTGCTTTATCCTGTGTACATGGTGCGGCCTTCCCCACATATGTACAGTCTTCTACCTTTGCAAGAGCTGATTAGCTTCATGTCATGAATAAAACCACGATAAGTTTCTTTCAGTCTCCTCTTCCATTTATATTAGTATTATCTGTAGAAGGAAGAATGGAGTAGAGAGCCACCTTCAAAGATTTGTTATTTCCATTTAAAAGCTAAAATATTCCCCAGTGCCAGTCACCCCATAAATTAGTCTCTTATGAGATGCATTAACTTAATTATAATTTACAAAAATTCAGAAAACAAAACAAAGCAGTGATTCCACTGCAAGGCAATTTCTGTAATGTGAATTTGAAGATTGTTACAAACATTTGACTGCTTTTATACTCTTCCAGTCACACAAAAATTTATTTGTTGAGCAAACGTGGATTCAGTTTATTTTCAGTTAACCTCTGAAAATGCCTGCGATTCTTTTACTTTTTTGACAGTTAGAAATTGCAATTCCCTCTCTTTCAAACTAATGGAATGTGCTAGGCACTCTGCTATGTAATGGGGTCACTAAGTCAGCAAATAATGACCCCTTTCTCCTGAAACTCACAATTTAGAAGGGAGGTAGAAATGTAAATAAATCTTAGCAACTATTGTTTTGTTAGAGTTGAGATGACCAGACAGGACCTGGAGATAATGAGATTTACATTCAAATATCAGATTTGAAAATCCACTATCCCATAATTATTCTTCAATACTTTTATACAGAAAAACAGGTCAATTAATACTACCATTTTTAGAGATTATGTTGTATTGGTTAAGGAATAGTTCAGAAAGAGGTGTGTTTCTCACCATTCTTCCCAATCTCAGTAAATAGAGCCACCTTCATTCTGCATTGCCCATGTCAACATGTGAAGTCATCCATCCCATCCTATTAGATTTACCATCAAAATATATTCTGGACACAATATCTCACCTCCTCCATTAGCACCACATTAACATAAGCTACAATAAGTCTTGTGTGAATTATTGCAATAGCCTTCAAATACATCTCCATGTCCCCAGCTTTGCAATTCTGCAGTCTATTTTTCAGATACCAGCCAGGCAATATTTCTTTGTTTCTCACCAATCCAAAAGCTTTCTTACAAGATCTAGAATAAAGAACCAAGAATTACCAGGTCCTATTCAATGCCACGGCCATGTTTCTTCCCTGCACTCCAGCTACGTTGGCTACCTTTTTTCTTCTCAAATACAATGACTTCCCATCTCAAGGACTTTACACATATTGTTTCCCAGCTTGAATTATTCTCCCAGAAATATTTGCACACAGTCCGTCCCCTTCATTTAGGTTGTTTTTTTGTTTTCCAGATGTCATGTCCCCAGAGAGTCTTCTAAGACTCTTCTTCTTAAATAGCACATCCTGGTTCTATTATTTCATTAAGATTTCCAGATGTGAAAGGATACCTAGTTTAATTTGGAGTTCAGCTAAGTAATGAACTTTTTTAGCGTAAGTATATCTAAAATATTTTGTGATGGATTGGTATGCCATGGAAACTACTTATACTAAAAAATCATTCTTTTAACTGGAACTGAAATTTAACTGCATGTCCTGTATCTTTATTGGCTAATTCTGGCATCCCTATTTATTATACTCTCATTTCCTAATAGCATTTCACCATACATGACATTATATTATAAGTTTATTTGTTTATATAAGGCCTGCTGCTCCCACTAAACTGTAAGATTCATGAGAGCAGACATTTGGTTTGTTGTGAGCAAAGGTAAATGATCAGAACCTAAAGCAGGAGCTACTGCATAGGAAATTCTTAGTCAATATTTGTTCAGGCAAGAGAGAAATTATTCTGTGCTACTCACTTTATGTGCACACACACACACACACACAAATAGTAAAAAAAATGGATACATGTGTGTTTCACATTCTCAGTAAATATCTAGAAGGCCAAACCAGAAAGAATATTTCTTTCAGCACAGACTAAACAGTTTTACAAATGATTTACAGAGCCTATAGGAATTGAATCATGAGAAAATATAATTGCAAGAAACAGTAAAAATCAAGAAAGTTAGGAGAAGTTAGGGAACATTTTTGCACATGTATCAACTGCCCACATTCAGGTTAAGTGACCAGTGGAAATGAATTGGCGCTGGGTACTGAAGGATGGGAGAAGGTGGGAAATATAAGTGCATTTGGGGGCCGGCCGAGTGGCGTGATGGTTAAGAACTGGCTTGGGACGCCAGAGGGCCCCAGTTCGGATCCCACATATGAGGGCCAGTGACACTGCCCTCCACAGCTAAGATGCTGAACAACAGCTCAACCTGGAGCTGGGCTGCTATGAGTCGCCGGCGACGGCATAGGCTGCAGCCCCTGTGGCAGTGGGTTGCCATGGGCTACCGTGTGTAGCCAGCAGCCAGCGTGAGCAGCCAGCAACCAGGGTGAGCAGCCAGCAGCTGCAGTGAGCAGCCGTCCAGAAGCCAGCAACTGATGTGCCTCGCTTGGGAAAAATGCAATGATGGTGCCAGCTTGGGCCAGTGAAGCAACGTCCTCCACAACTAGACTGAAGAACAAAACGACAGCAACTTGTCTGTTCCCCTTCCCCCAATTCCCCAGCACTGTTCCCATCCCCCCAATTCCCCAATAAAAAAATCTTAAAAAAAAGTGCATTTGAATTAAATCCAATTATTTTAATGATTAAAACCACAAGCATGAATTACATATAACTTTACACCAATGCTATTAAGTGCAGTAAACCAGATGCAAGGTGGTCTGAGAGTTGATTTATCTTCCCTCAGCCTCTAATATCATTTTAATTCAAAAAGAAACTTTGAAGGATTAACTTTGAAATGGACTTTGAATAATGTTTGAATTTCAAGGTGATCCAATAATGATCCTCACAATGAAAATAATACTGTATGATTCCCCCCTCTTCCATTCATTAAAATATCTGATATTCATATACAAATATCCTAACATCTCCTGAGAGAGTATTACAAGTACAAAATTATAAGTGTATTAAAAATTAAGTAAACTGGGAAGACAGAAGCACACTTTAAATGGATGATTGCCTGTCCTCATTGAATGCTATTTCTTCTATACAGAGCCCAAAACCGTGACAACACATATCTGAAACATCTTTTCTTAAAAGTTGGTGGCTTTTATGCTATTTCTTCCTAACTCTGAAGGCTCACAGCTGCAGGCGTTTGTCAGTTATGACATGCCAACATAGCATTTTGCTCACTGGATGATAGAAACCAATATTTGTATTTATTCTCTGAAAAAGTTCATTTTTAATTTCTAAACTTCTGTGAAATTTCAATTAATCCAATATGTTGAAGTGTTTGTTTGTTTTTACAATCATGGCTGTTTTATTGGTCGTTGCTCTTATTTCCTTCCTGATGTTTTAGCAAAGGAAAGAATTCAAATAATTGATTTTTTTTTAGCTCCTGTCATTTTAACAGACACTATTTGCTAGTAAGTTAATAATACAGTAAATTCTTTCTAAAGTATTTTTCTTTGTTATATTCCTCAAAATATATTTTCAGTGAACAAGACTTGATTTTACAAGTTAAGTAGAAAAACTAACTCAGAGAACAGAATAAAAATGCATTGGAGAGATGATGTAAAGTATAAGCAATGTAAGAAAACTAGGAATGATTGATATAATAAAAACAGATAAAGTAGATACTTAAATTATCTATGTAAATTTATTATTATAAGATCTGGCTTTGTAAATCATTGAGTAAAAACATTAAAATTCAGTGAAAAGCAACATCAAATCAACACAAATTTTAGTCACTTGAAATATGATTATTATTCAAACTGTGTGCATAAATGAACAATCGCTTGCCAAAACACTAACCTCATAAATCTAGAGCAGTTAAATACTTTTAACAATTGATGATTGGCAAAGTCTGTATTCAGTACACACTGTAAATTGATGATATAGTTTCCATCGTTTTGGCAAATATAGTGTCAAAAGCAGATTGATAAAATACTGTACTTCTTCAGTAAGTAAATTGGAAGCATAAAACATTATGTGTTGCTTTTTTTTTTCCAAAAAAGTTTAAAAAATACATATATTTTTAATTTGGCTCCATTGCCTGCTGAGTTATGTTTAACAGAGCAATAGAAAAGAGTACCTAAATAATTTGTATTTTAATCAATCTATAATGGTTGCATTTATAAGGTCATTTGTGTAAAATCAGAATTCATGAACAATTTAATAAAGCTTCATAATTGACAGGATGCTTTTATATATTATTCTTCAACATTATTTATTAAATACTCCACTTTTATTCTACAGTGTTTAGATGTGGACTTCATTTAAATATGAATTCTCCAGAGGTATTTGGGTCTATTTCTGAACTTTCATTTTCTTTTGTACTGGTCTAGCTACCTATCCATAAATGAATGGATATTCATACTGTGTTACTTATTGAAGCTTTATACTATATTTCTTCATGAAGTACAGCTTATGTTTACTAAAGTTACAGATTGTCAAGGATTTATTTTTACACCCAGCTCTCAGGCAGAGATACAAAACGCTTCTCTTCTTCGTGTATAAGTGAGAATTGTTTTTTTAAACTTAATTAAGGATGCAACACTTCTTTTATATATTGTAAAGGTTTCATTTCCAACTCTCAAAATATTGTATTATTCCCCTGTCCCTATTTTATAAATTAAAACACAGACTATATAACAAATTAATTAATAAAACAAATGAATATTTATTGTGTAATTGCATATGTAATTATGTAACCAGTTGCATAGCTAATTACAGTTAAATCATTAATTAGAAATAATTAATATTTATGCACCCTTCCCGATCACACAACAGCCACCTCATCAGCCCATACACTCGTGGTTAAAGCTCTGTTTTTCACATTTTGCTCTCCGTTCTCTGTTGTAGAAACACCAACATCTTAGATTTATTTTCAGGAGTCCATAGGTGATTTTTCATGAGCAAGCATTCTCAACTACCATCTGGTATGTTTTGCTTCCTTCCTAGTCTGCTCTGATTAGTTTATATCTGTCTTCAGGGCCTTTTCTGGCCCACGTGGGCACAGTAGATACCATAGCAAGCCAATGCTGCCAGCCATGGTTGGCACCCCTGAGTCTGGCATTTGCTAATGCCAGTAGAATGAATCTCTGTTTGGTGTTGAACTGTTGTTGCAAGCTGACTAGCTATGGATTATTCACATCAAAACTTTACCTTTTCGTGTGTGTGTGTGTGTGTGTGTGTGTGGGTGGGTGATTTTCCTTTGTGACAAAATAGACATTATTCATTCCTGTTTCTTTTTCACTTTATAGATGAGTACTCAAACAGTGCTGGCTCCTTGTGTCACAGTGCTTCACAATTATTTTAGTCACAAGGGCATGTTTAGTATGATATTTGTAGCTCCCCTTCTGCCCTAGAACATTAGTGTAGAAGAATCCATACAGGGGCTCTGCTTGGCCCAATTGTTAGTTTTATTTAGATTTTTCTCAACCCTTCAACAATTTAGATGTTATTATACACTGAGTTAGACATTTGCAGTATATGAGAAGTGTCTTTTAAGCTCCAGGTGTATCATCCTGAGCATCCACGGGACAAGGCCAGATACAGCTGAATCTCAATAGTGAGCATATCCTAGGCCAGGTTTGGGGCACATACAATTCTGCTTCAGAATTTGTGGATTAATTATTTATGTAGTATTAACCTAGGAGTTAAAAGTTTTATTTGAAATTAAAAATGTCTTTAATATTTTTATACTACTTAGTTATACTATATTTTTAGAGTTGAGTCATTTAGTGGCTGAATTGTGTTTTTTTCCCCCAAAGCCTTATTTCAAAAAAAAAAAAAAAGGTTAATTCTCAGGCTATGCAGAAAGAACCTTTGTTTCTCTATACATATTTCATTGTAAAAAAAAAAATGGCACCGTTGAACTATAAATGTGTTCAAAGCTCATTTAGCATTAATTTAATAAGCAATGAAATAAAATACTTATATGATACATTTGATTTTATATTATATAAATATTGATTAGTTCTTAAATTTCTTTTAACCTAAATACTTGGAATAAAATAATATCTTAAAAATGGTAATGTATATTTTACATTATTTAGATAGTAGTAAGAAGTACAAATTAATTAAATGTAAAAAATTAAGATTTAATTGGAGATATATCTACTGAGTATATACATTGTATCATTTCAAATAACTTCTTATCTATAGAAAGAAATTAGCTGTTTTGAGCATCTATATAAAATGAGTAGAAATAGATACAGTTAAATATATATTAAGAATACAGCCAATGGTCCCAATATTATATGTATGACATCACTAATTACACAAAGAATAAAAATAATCAAACTAATAACATCTGAAATAGGTCTGTAATTTAACATTAGCATTTTAAAGAAGTAAAAAAAATAATAGTGTAATTATATTGAAAATATGAGATTAATTTATGTAATATAATTAACATTCAATTGAACATAATATTTCATATTTTATTGTATTATTTAAAGGAAATTCAAAATGGAAAGCACTAAATTGCAGATATTAAAGCAAAATGTAAATGGAGAGTTAGACAACCAATTAATTATATTGGTGATTAACAATATGTACATATTATTTTAGGAAAGACCGCAGTGGAATATATATAATTTTAACTCATAAATAAGATTTCATTTTATCATATTACATTATTTTCCTATTTTATTTTATAAGACAAAGGTGATGATTTCCTTGCAGTGAGGCTAAACTCTAGGGTGTGGGTCAGTGTTCATATTAAGATAATATGTTAAATTTTGTTAAACTATGATGCTGCCCTCCATAATGTAACAATGAATTAGCTGTTCTCTCTGTATTCAAAGAGTCACTACCTATATTTTACCCATTTTGTTTGCATTTCCCTAGGGATAATGTGTGTAAATTACATTTTTATGAAAAATTATAGAGTTCCCATTATTGTACCTATTGCTAGATTTGAAATGTATTGCCAGATCTGAAATTTTTATAAAAATGTTAGTAAAATGCTACTTATGATTTTAATTTGTTTTTAATAGTTGCTAGTGATGCTGAGATACTGTATATGTGTTACTAACTGATCATTTAGCATAACCAATCCGTTCTGTGGATTGCCTGTTAATATTTTTTTCCCAGTTTCAGTGGGTTGAGATTGTTCCTACTTCTACATATATATTTTCAATAAATTTATAGGGGTGACAATGGTTAGTAAAATTACATAGGTTTCAAGTGTATGTCGCATTGTGTGCTCACCACCCAGACTCAGTTCTCCTTCCATCACCATATATTTGACTTTCTTTTCCCCCTTCTACCATCTTTCCTCCCCTCTTGGCCTTTCGTAACTACTAAACTGTTGCCCGTGTTTATGCATTTTTGTTTCTTTGTTTATCTTGTTCCTTTGTTGCTTTCAGTTTTATATCCCACATATGAGTGAAGTCTTATGGTTCTCGACTTTTTCTGTCTGACTTATTTCATTTAGCATAATAATCTCAAGATGCATCCAAGTTGTCACAAATGGCAGTATTTTATCTTTTCTTATGGCAGAGTAGCATTCCATTGTGTATATATACCACAGCTTCTTTATCCAATCATCTGTCGAAGGACACTTTTGTTTCCATGTCTTGGCCACTGTAAACAATGCTGCAGTGAACATCGGAGTACATACATCTTTACAAATACATGTTTTCAGATTTTTTGGGTATATTCTCAGGAGAGGGATTGCTGGGTCATATGGTAATTCTATTCTTAATGTTTTGAGGAATCTTCACACTGCCTTCCATAGCGGCTGCACCAATCTACATTCCCACCAATAGTGTATGAGGGTTCCTTTTTCTCCACAGCCTCTCTAACACTTGATTATTTGTCTTGTTGATGATAGCCATTCTAACAGGTGTGAGGTGATATCTCATTGTGGGTTTGATTTGCATTTCACTACTAGCTAGTGAAGTGGAGCATTTTTTCATATATATGTTGATCATTTGTATGTCTTCTTGGGAGAAATTTCTGTTCATGTCCTCTGCTCATTTTTTTTTTTTTTAGATTTTTTTATTGGGGAACTGGGGGGATGGGAACAGTGCTGGGGAATTGGGGGAAGGGGAACAGACAAGTTGCTGTCATTTTGTTCTTCAATCTAGTTGTGGAGGATGTCGCTTCACTGGCCCA